>NC_091315.1:43066614-43079114 GCF_038502225.1 Cherax quadricarinatus
GATCGTCAGGTCCCAAGTACCATTCGTCTCCATTCACTCCTATCTAACACGCTCACTACGCTTGCTGGAAATCCAAGCCCTTTACCCACAAACCTCCTTTACCCCTCTCTCCAACCCTTTAGAGGGCTGACCCTACCCGCCTTCCTTCCCCTATAGATTTATATGCTTTCCATGTCATTCTACTGTGATCCATTCTTCTCTAAATGACCAAACCACCTCAACAACCCCTCTTCTGCCCTCTGACTAATACTTTTATTAACTCCACACCTTCTCCTAATTTCCACACTCCGAATTTTTTTTGCATAATATTTACACCACACATTGCCCTTAGACAGGACATCTCCGCTGCCTCAACCGTCTCCTTGCTGCTGCATTTTACCACCCAAGCTTCACACCCATATAAGAGTGTTGGTACTACTATACTTTCATACATTCCCTTCTTTGCCTCCATAGATAACGTTTTTGACTCCACATATACCTCAACGCACCACTCACCTTTCTTCCCTCATCAATTCTATGATTAACCTCATCCTTCATAAATCCATCCATGACACGTCAACTCCCAAGTATCTGAAAACATTCACTTCTTCCATACTCCTCCTCCCCAATTTGATATCCAATTTTTCTTTATCTAAATCATTTGACACCCTCATCACCTTACTCTTTTCTATGTTCACTTTCAACTTTCTACCTTTACACACATTCCCAAACTCATCCACTAACCTTTGCAATTTTTCTTTAGAATCTCCCATAAGCACAGTATCATCAAGCAAAAAGTAACTGTGTCAATTCCCATTTGAATTTGATTCCCCATAATTTAATCCCACCCCTCTCCCAAACACCCTAGCATTTACTTCCTTTACAACCCCATCTATAAATATATTAAACAACCATGGTGACATTACACATCCCTGTCTAAGACCTACTTTTACCGGGAAGTAGTCTCCCTCTCTTCTACACACCTAACCTAGAGCCTCACTATCCTCATAAAAACTCTTTACAGCATTTAATAACTTACCACCTATTCCATATACTTGCAACATCTGCCACATTGCTCCTCTATCCACTCTATCATATGCCTTTTCTAAATCCATAAATGCAATAAAAACTTCCCTATCTTTATCTAAATACTGTTCACATATATGCTTCAATGTAAACACCTGATCTACACATCCCCTACCCACTCTAAAACCTCCTTGCTCATCCGCAATCCTACATTCTGTCTTACCTCTAATTCTTTCAATTATAACCCTACCGTACACTTTTCCTGGTATACTCAGTAAGCTTATTCCTCTGTAATTTTTACAGTCTCTTTTGTCCCCTTTCCCTTTATATAAAGGGACTATACATGCTCTCTGCCAATCCCTAGGTACCTTCCCCTCTTTCATACATTTATTAAACAAAAGTACCAACCACTCCAACACTATATCCCCCCCTGCTTTTAACATTTTGTCATGATCCCATCAGTTCCAGCTGCTTTACCCCCTTTCATTTTACGTAATGCCTCCCGTACCTCCCCCACACTTACATTCTGCTCTTCTTCACTCCTAAAAGATGGTATACCTCCCTGACCAGTGCATGAAATTACTGCCTCTGTTTCTTCCTTAACATTTAAAAGTTCCTCAAAATATTCTCGCCATCTACCCAATACCTCCATCTCCCCATCTACTAACTCCCCTACTCTGTTTTTAACTGACAAATCCATATTTTCCCTAGGCTTTCTTAACTTGTTTAACTCGCTCCAAAATTTTTTCTTATTTTCATTAAAATTTCTTGACAGTGCCTCTCCCACTCTATCATCTGCTCTCCTTTTGCACTCTCTCACCACTCTCTTTACCTTTCTTTTACTCTCCATATACTCTGCTCTTCTTATAACACTTCTGCTTTGTAAAAACCTCTCATAAGCTACCTTTTTCTCTTTTATCACACCCTTTACTTCATCATTCCACCAATCACTCCTCTTTCCTCCTGCCCCCACCCTCCTATAACCACAAACTTCTGCCCCACATTCTAATACTGCATTTTTAAAACTATTCCAACCCTCTTCAACCCCCCCACTACTCATCTTTGCACTAGCCCACCTTTCTGCCAATAGTCGCTTATATCTCACCCGAACTTCCTCCTCCCTTAGTTTATACACTTTCACCTCCCTCTTACTTGTTGTTGCCACCTTCCTCTTTTCCCATCTACCTCTTACTCTAACTGTAGCTACAACTAAATAATGATCCGATATATCAGTTGCCCCTCTATAAACATGTACATCCTGGAGCCTACCCATCAACCTTTTATCCACCAATACATAATCTAATAAACTACTTTCATTACGTGCTACATCATACCTTGTATATTTATTTATCCTCTTTTTCATAAAATATGTATTACTTATTACCAAATTTCTTTCTACACATAGCTCAATTAAAGGCTCCCCATTTACATTTACCCCTGGCACCCCAAATTTACCTACTACTCCCTCCATAACATTTTTACCCACTTTAGCATTAAAATCCCCAACCACCATTACTCTCACACTTGATTCAAAACTCCCCACGCATTCACTCAACATTTCCCAAAATCTCTCTCTCTCCTCTACACTTCTCTCTTCTCCAGGTGCATACACGCTTATTATAACCCACTTTTCACATCCAATCTTTATTTTGCTCCACATAATCCTTGAATTAATACATTTATAGTCCCTCTTTTCCTGCCATAGCTTATCCTTCAACATTATTGCTACTCCTTCTTTAGCTCTAACTCTATTTGAAACCCCTGACCTAATCCCATTTATTCCTCTCCACTGAAACTCTCCCACCCCCTTCAGCTTTGTTTCACTTAAAGCCAGGACATCCAGCTTTTTCTCATTCATAACATCCACAATCATCTCTTTCTTATCATCTGCACAACATCCACGCACATTCAGACTTCCCACTTTGACAATTTTCTTCTTCTTATTCTTTTTAGTAATCTTTACAGGAAAAGGGGTTACTAGCCCATTGTTCCCGGCATTTTAGTTGACTTTTACAACACGCATGGCTTACGGAGGAAAGATTCTTATTCCACTTCCCCATGGATATAAAAGGAAAATTAATAAGACCAAGAACTATTAAGATAAAATCAAAGAAAACTCAGATGAGTGTGTATAAATAAATGTGTACATGTATGTGTAGTGTGACCTAAGTGTAAGTAGAAGTAGCAAGACATGCCTGTAATCTTGCATATTTATGAGACAGACAAAAGACATCAGCAATCCTACCATCATGTAAAACAATCACAGGCTTCGTTTTACACTCACTTGGTAGGACGGTAGTACCTCCCTGGGTGGTTGCTGTCTACCAACCTACTACAAAATATATATATATATATATATATATATATATTTATTTTTTTTATTATCACACTGGCCGATTCCCACCAAGGCAGGGTGGCCCGAAAAAGAAAAACTTTCACCATCATTCACTCCATCACTGTCTTGCCAGAAGGGTGCTTTACACTACAGTTTTTAAACTGCAACATTAACACCCCTCCTTCAGAGTGCAGGCACTGTACTTCCCATCTCCAGGACTCAAGTCCGGCCTGCCGGTTTCCCTGAATCCCTTCATAAATGTTACTTTGCTCACACTCCAACAGCACGTCAAGTATTAAAAACCATTTGTCTCCATTCACTCCTATCAAACACGCTCACACATGCCTGCTGGAAGTCCAAGCCCCTCGCACACAAAACCTCCTTTACCCCCTCCCTCCAACCCTTCCTAGGCCGACCCCTACCCCGCCTTCCTTCCACTACAGACTGATACACTCTTGAAGTCATTCTGTTTCGCTCCATTCTCTCTACATGTCCGAACCACCTCAACAACCCTTCCTCAGCCCTCTGGACAACAGTTTTGGTAATCCCACACCTCCTCCTAACTTCCAAACTACGAATTCTCTGCATTATATTCACACCACACATTGCCCTCAGACACGACATCTCCACTGCCTCCAGCCTTCTCCTCGCTGCAACATTCATCACCCACGCTTCACACCCATATAAGAGCGTTGGTAAAACTATACTCTCATACATTCCCCTCTTTGCCTCCAAGGACAAAGTTCTTTGTCTCCACAGACTCCTAAGTGCACCACTCACTCTTTTTCCCTCATCAATTCTATGATTCACCTCATCTTTCATAGACCCATCCGCTGACACGTCCACTCCCAAATATCTGAATACGTTCACCTCCTCCATACTCTCTCCCTCCAATCTGATATTCAATCTTTCATCACCTAATCTTTTTGTTATCCTCATAACCTTACTCTTTCCTGTATTCACCTTTAATTTTCTTCTTTTGCACACCCTACCAAATTCATCCACCAATCTCTGCAACTTCTCTTCAGAATCTCCCAAGAGCACAGTGTCATCAGCAAAGAGCAGCTGTGACAACTCCCACTTTGTGTGTGATTCTTTATCTTTTAACTCCACGCCTCTTGCCAAGACCCTCGCATTTACTTCTCTTACAACCCCATCTATAAATATATTAAACAACCACGGTGACATCACACATCCTTGTCTAAGGCCTACTTTTACTGGGAAAAAATTTCCCTCTTTCCTACATACTCTAACTTGAGCCTCACTATCCTCGTAAAAACTCTTCACTGCTTTCAGTAACCTACCTCCTACACCATACACTTGCAACATCTGCCACATTGCCCCCCTATCCACCCTGTCATACGCCTTTTCCAAATCCATAAATGCCACAAAGACCTCTTTAGCCTTATCTAAATACTGTTCACTTATATGTTTCACTGTAAACACCTGGTCCACACACCCCCTACCTTTCCTAAAGCCTCCTTGTTCATCTGCTATCCTATTCTCCGTCTTACTCTTAATTCTTTCAATTATAACTCTACCATACACTTTACCAGGTACACTCAACAGACTTATCCCCCTATAATTTTTGCACTCTCTTTTATCCCCTTTGCCTTTATACAAAGGAACTATGCATGCTCTCTGCCAATCCCTAGGTACCTTACCCTCTTCCATACATTTATTAAATAATTGCACCAACCACTCCAAAACTATATCCCCACCTGCTTTTAACATTTCTATCTTTATCCCATCAATTCCGGCTGCCTTGCCCCCTTTCATTTTACCTACTGCCTCACGAACTTCCCCCACACTCACAACTGGCTCTTCCTCACTCCTACAAGATGTTATTCCTCCTTGCCCTATACACGAAATCACAGCTTCCCTATCTTCATCAACATTTAACAATTCCTCAAAATATTCCCTCCATCTTCCCAATACCTCTAACTCTCCATTTAATAACTCTCCTCTCCTATTTTTAACTGACAAATCCATTTGTTCTCTAGGCTTTCTTAACTTGTTAATCTCACTCCAAAACTTTTTCTTATTTTCAACAAAATTTGTTGATAACATCTCACCCACTCTCTCATTTGCTCTCTTTTTACATTGCTTCACCACTCTCTTAACTTCTCTCTTTTTCTCCATATACTCTTCCCTCCTTGCATCACTTCTACTTTGTAAAAACTTCTCATATGCTAACTTTTTCTCCCTTACTACTCTCTTTACATCATCATTCCACCAATCGCTCCTCTTCCCTCCTGCACCCACTTTCCTGTAACCACAAACTTCTGCTGAACACTCTAACACTACATTTTTAAACCTACCCCATACCTCTTCGACCCCATTGCCTATGCTCTCATTAGCCCATCTATCCTCCAATAGCTGTTTATATCTTACCCTAACTGCCTCCTCTTTTAGTTTATAAACCTTCACCTCTCTCTTCCCTGATGCTTCTATTCTCCTTGTATCCCATCTACCTTTTACTCTCAGTGTAGCTACAACTAGAAAGTGATCTGATATATCTGTGGCCCCTCTATAAACATGTACATCCTGAAGTCTACTCAACAGTCTTTTATCTACCAATACATAATCCAACAAACTACTGTCATTTCGCCCTACATCATATCGTGTATACTTATTTATCCTCTTTTTCTTAAAATATGTATTACCTATAACTAAACCCCTTTCTATACAAAGTTCAATCAAAGGGCTCCCATTATCATTTACACCTGGCACCCCAAACTTACCTACCACACCCTCTCTAAAAGTTTCTCCTACTTTAGCATTCAAGTCCCCTACCACAATTACTCTCTCACTTGGTTCAAAGGCTCCTATACATTCACTTAACATCTCCCAAAATCTCTCTCTCTCCTCTGCATTCCTCTCTTCTCCAGGTGCATACACGCTTATTATGACCCACTTCTCGCATCCAACCTTTACTTTAATCCACATAATTCTTGAATTTACACATTCATATTCTCTTTTCTCCTTCCATAACTGATCATTTAACATTACTGCTACCCCTTCCTTTGCTCTAACTCTCTCAGATACTCCAGATTTAATCCCATTTATTTCCCCCCACTGAAACTCTCCTACCCCCTTCAGCTTTGTTTCGCTTAGGGCCAGGACATCCAACTTCTTTTCATTCATAACATCAGCAATCATCTGTTTCTTGTCATCCGCACTACATCCACGCACATTTAAGCAACCCAGTTTTATAAAGTTTTTCTTCTTCTCTTTTTTAGTAATTGTATACAGGAGAAGGGGTTACTAGCCCATTGCTCCCGGCATTTTAGTCGCCTCATACGACACGCATGGCTTACGGAGGAAAGATTCTTTTCCACTTCCCCATGGACAATAGAAGAAATAAAAAAGAACAAGAGCTATTTAGAAAAAGGAGGAAAACCTAGATGTATGTATATATATATATGCATGTGCGTGTCTGTGAAGTGTGACCAAAGTGTAAGTAGGAGTAGCAAGATATCCCTGTTATCTTAGCGTGTTTATGAGACAGAAAAAGAAAACCAGCAATCCTACCATCATGCAAAACAGTTACAGGTTTTTGTTTCACAGTCATCTGGCAGGACGGTAGTACTTCCCTGGGTGGTTGCTGTCTACCAACCTACTACCTATATATATATATATTTATATATATATATATATTTATATATATATATATATATATATATATATATATATATATATATATATATATATATATATATATATAGATATATATATATATATATATAACAAAAACAGAGTTGAAGTTGATTTTGATTGGTTTCAGGACTGAAAATAACTTGAAATTGAGTTCTAAGTAGATGAAATATTCGCTTTTTGTCGATATTCAAGGGTAAACAAATCGTGTCACTCATCCAATGCATGTTCAACTTGTGGGTAACATGAGCATTCACAAATGCTCTGATGTTATTTATACAATTATTACAATGTTGCATAACAGTAAATCTATTCTTTTTATGAAGAAAGATTGTGTGAATAAAAAATCCAAATGCAATTCTTATGTAAAGCCTGAGAACAACTAATAAACAGAGGAAATGTTACTTTAGTGCCAGCAATGTATGCACTGTTTATTCTGGACCCTATTTTCAAACTGGAATATTTTTAAATTTGTGTGAAATCAGCCAATTACCAAATCTGACCACTTTATTGGGTAATTGAAATAGTGGATTAGAAGTTTCTTATGCTCAATTGATAAAATGGAAGACATACTAGCAAAATAGCTAAGAATTTGGTCTACTGGAATACTCTAATTGGCCTAAAATAGGACTCAAAGTGGGCAAAATTGCTAGTGTGTAAATATCGCTGACACAGCAAAACTTGTGAAAGCGTAATTTCGTCAATTTTCTATCAAATTTTGTACTTCTTGTTTTATTACCTTCAGAAAAAGTATCATTTTATGAGAATTTTTTTTTTTTTTTAAATTCTTGGATGCTGTGGACAAGTTTCAGGTCAGGGGTCTGGACAATGAAAGGGTTAAACTCATTACTTGCACTAACCTTTCTTACAACAGTCATTGTCTTAGTTCACTGACAAAATATGCCTTCATTGTTCATTTACCTGACGAATGGTGCGTGGGCCATCCACCTGGGCTATCTTGCGAGGGACCCAGTTTGCAGCACGCAAGTCTAGCACATCTTGCAGCATGAAGCGGATCCGTGCCAGAAGTTCCGTATTGCTGCTTAGCTGATAAACGCGCTCAAAGTACTGGTCCATTAAGGGCTGTTTACAAATTAAGGAGCTTTATATATATATATATATTAAAAAAAATTTTTGTTTATGAAGACGAATTATTAGGGCAATAATAATCTTAGGTGAAAATCAGTACGTAGTTAAGAGTCTTACCTTGGCCTTGGGCTTGTCTAGCACCTTTCCACAAGTTCTCATTATCTGGCACAGACACTCCAGATCCTCAGCCAAGTCAACCATTGGTCGACGCCGACGCTTCTCCAACAGCTGTTTAGTCACAATCCATTATTTTCCACCTCAATTAATAGTTATATTTTCACACTGCCAGGTTTACTCCAAACTAAGTAACCATATTCCAGATTAAAATAAAATGATTCTCAAAAACATGAAATTAAAGATTTATGTTACACTTATGTTCGAAAAGCTTGCATGCACTAATGGCATAATTTAAAATGCACAAGAAATGCATGTTAGGCAAATAGTATTACAGTAGAGCTACATATTTAAAATACTGGCACACTAGCATACAACTTCCTAAGATGGTAACCTTTGTATTGGTTTAGGAAAGTATGCCAAGAAACTAGAACATATTTTATGCTGCACTGACTTCAAAATTTATAATCTTGTGTCGTACCAGGATAAGTAATTACCTAATCTGTGCTTAAGAGGATCGAAAGTATGCTTGAGGTATCGTCTTCAGTCAGGATTTTTGTATCCAGTGACTCACACACACTACCACACTGAATCCATTTGAGAAGTCTTCCACTATTTGTGAAGAAATAATTCTCTAGTTGCCTTCTGCCTAGCCTTTTTCTTTATATGTTGTATGTTATAACTTAAGGGTTCCAGGAATCATTATCTCTACAGCCCAGTCTCAGATCAGGCCTGCACAACTAGAAAGGACTTAGTACAAAAACTAAGAAACAAGAAAGTGAATACATACACAAGTTTGTATAATTTACACATCATTTGAAATGTAAACTGATAAGAAAAGACCAGAGCAAAAGTTAAGAGGCTTCCATTTCACACTTATGTCAAGATTAACTCATCTCCCTCAAGAGCTGTGAATATAAATATATTTTTTTTTTTCAACAAGTCGGCTGTCTCCCACCGAGGCAGGGTGACCCAAAAAAAGAAAGAAAATCCCCAAAAAGAAAATACTTTCATCATCATTCAACACTTTCACCACACTCGCACATTATCACTGTTTTTGCAGAGGTGCTCAGAATACAACAGTTTAGAAGCATACATATATAAAGATACACAACATATCCCTCCAAACTGCCAATATCCCAAACCCCTCCTTTAAAGTGCAAGCATTGTACTTCCCATTTCCAGATCCCTCCAAACTGCCAATATCCCAAACCCCTCCTTTAAAGTGCAGGCATTGTACTTCCCATTTCCAGGACTCAAGTCCGACTATATGAAAATAACCAGTTTCCCTGACTCCCTTCACTAAATATTACCCTGCTCACACTCCAACAGATCGTCAGGTCCCAAGTACCATTCGTCTCCATTCACTCCTATCTAACACGCTCATGCACGCTTGCTGGAAGTCCAAGCCCCTTGCCCACAAAACCTCCTTTACCCCCTCTCTCCAACCCTTTCGAGGACGACCCCTACCCCTCCTTCCTTCCCCTATAGATTTATATGCTTTCCATGTCATTCTACTTTGATCCATTCTCTCTAAATGACCAAACCACCTCAACAACCCCTCTTCTGCCCTCTGACTAATACTTTTATTAACTCCACACCTTTTCCTAATTTCCACACTACGAATTTTCTGCATAATATTTACACCACACATTGCCCTTAACCCTTTGAGGGTTTCGGACGTACTAGTACGGCTTACGACCCAGGGTTTTTGACGTACTAGTACGCCTAAATTCTAGCGCCCTCAAATCCAGTGGGAGAAAGCTGGTAGGCCTTCATATGAAAGAATGGGTCTATGTGGTCAGTGTGCACAGTCTAAAAAAAATCCTGCAGCACAGTGCATAATGAGAAAAAAAAACTGACCCTTTTTTTGGAATAAAACAGCGACTTTGCACTGCATTTTCGTATGGTATTTATTGTTGTATTCTAGTTTTCTTGGTCTCATTTTATAAAATGGAAGACATATTACAGAAATTGAGATGATTTTGACTGGTTTTACAATGAAAGATACCTTGAAATTTAGCTCAAAGTAGCAGAAATGTTCGATTTTTACCAAATTTCAAAAGTAAACAAATCGTGCCAATGGTCCAATACACGTCAAATGGTGAGTCTAATATTCTTTCACAAGTGCGCCAATAATATTTATACCATTTTTTACACTAATGCAGTAGTCTGCATAACAGTAAATCTTATATTTTTTGTGAGAATAAAAATTCAAAGTGGAAAGCAAAAGAATATAAGAGGGGCCTTGAGACGTGACTAATGACCAGAGGAAATGTCATTTTAGTGCCAGGAATGTCTTTCTTGTTTATTCTGGACCCTATTCGGAAATTGGCATCTTTTGAAATTTGTATGAAATTGGCAAAATTGCTGAATTCTGACCACTGTACTGGATAGTTGAATTTCATAAATGGGTGGTTTCTTGCACCCATTCGATAGAAAAAATGGAGTTCTAGCGAAATATTCATGTTTTTTGTCGACTAGTACAGTGGAATTGGCCGAAAATGGGGCTCAAAGTGGGCAAAATCACCGATGCGTAAATATCCCCGAGACCGCTAACTTCGCTAGAGCATAATTCCGTAAGTTTTCCATCCAATTTCAAACTTTTGGTGTCCTTATGATCGGGAAAAGATTCTCTATCTTTTCATAAGAGAAAATTATTTTTTTTTTTTAAATTTGGCCAACCCTGAGAACGAGTTTCGGAGAGGGCCTGTCGACCCTCAAAGGGTTAAACAGGACATCTCCACTGCCTCCAACCGTCTCCTCGCTGCTGCATTTACCACTCAAGCTTCACACCCATATAAGAGTGTTAACGGTACTACTATACTTTCATACATTCCCTTCTTTCCCTCCATAGATAACGTTTTTTGACTCCACATATACCGCAACGCACCACTCACCTTTTTTCCCTCATCAATTCTATGATTAACCTCATCCTTCATAAATCCATCCGCCGACACGTCAACTCCCAAGTATCTGAAAACATTCACTTCTTCCATACTCCTCCTCCCCAATTTGATATCCAATTTTTCTTTATCTAAATCATTTGATACCCTCATTACCTTACTCTTTTCTATGTTCACTTTCACCTTTCTACCTTTACACACATTCCCAAACTCATCCACTAACCTTTGCAATTTTTCTTTAGAATCTCCCATAAGCACAGTATCATCAGCAAAAAGTAACTGTGTCAATTCCCATTTTGAATTTGATTCCCCAAAATTTAATCCCACCCCTCTCCCGAACACCCTAGCATTTACTTCCTTTACAACCCCATCTATAAATATATTAAACAACCATGGTGACATTACACATCCCTGTCTAAGACCTACTTTTACCGGGAAGTAGTCTCCCTCTCTTCTACACACCCTAACCTGAGCCTCACTATCCTCATAAAAACTCTTTACAGCATTTAATAACTTACCACCTATTCCATATACTTGCAACATCTGCCACATTGCTCCTCTATCCACTATCATATGCCTTTTCTAAATCCATAAATGCAATAAAAACTTCCCTACCTTTATCTAAATACTGCTCACATATATGCTTCAATGTAAACACTTGATCTACACATCCCCTACCCACTCTGAAACCTCCTTGCTCATCCGCAATCCTACCGTACACTTTTCCTGGTATACCTTAAGTTATTGAATATGGTTAATATTTCTTCCCCACCCCAGTCTACCAATAAGAGAAGTTTCAGCATACCTAGCCTAAGGATGGGTATGGGGTGTATAATAAAGGTATTACACTAACCAGTCTTCTTAGTAATTCTTATTTCTAAATGTTGGTATCTACATTCCATTATGTCCGAACAGTTTTATCCAGAGATACATTTTATAGGGACACTATTACTGCTACATACTTCAATTTTATTCTAATGCATATTACGTAATTTTATTTATTACACCATTCATGTATCTGAACATGAGCCAGTAGGCCTTTTGTAGTGCACCCTCCACTCAAGATGTTCTTACACCCAAGCATTCAACACCTAAATAAGTGACATCACTCTCTGTGGACCAAATTATAATGCAGGGTGAAATGTGCATAAAACCTTTTCACTGTGGTTGTCACACCACATGCTGTACTGTACTGTACAATATGTAAATGCTGCACCGTGTGAAATAAAATTTAAATTCCTCATCTGGAAAATCAGCAATACCTAAATCCAACCCTATCTAAAGCTCTTCAATTTAATTGCTACATTAAAAAAAAAAATGCTCAAATCTGTACCTGCTGGATGCAACGATGGAGGATGGACTCGTGAATAATCTCCAGCTTGCCCAACTCTCCA
>NC_091315.1:43084114-43169114 GCF_038502225.1 Cherax quadricarinatus
TGAGGTGTGTGCGTGAGGTGTGTGCGTGTGAGGTGTGTGCGTGTGAGGTGTGTGAGGTGTGTGTGTGTGAGGTGTGTGAGAGGTGTGTGAGGTGTGTGTGTGTGAGGTGTGTGTGTGTGTGTGTGTGTGTGTGTGTGAGGTGTGTGTGAGGTGTGTGTGAGGTGTGTGTGAGGTGTGTGTGAGGTGTGTGTGAGGTGTGTGTGTGAGGCGTGTGTGTGAGGCGTGTGTGTGAGGCGTGTGTGTGAGGTGTGTGTGTGTGAGGCGTGTGTGTGTGTGAGGGGTGTGTGTGTGAGGCGTGTGTGTGTGAGGCATGTGTGTGAGAGGTGTGTGTGAGGTGTGTGTGTGTGTGAGGTGTGTGTGTGAGGTGTGTGTGTGAGGTGTGTGTGTGTGTGAGGTGTGTGTGAGGTGTGTGTGTGTGTGAGGGGTGTGTGTGTGTGTGAGGGGTGTGTGTGTGTGTGAGGTGTGTGTGTGTGTGTGAGGTTGTGTGTGTGTGTGTGTGTGTGTGTGAGGTGTGTGTGTGAGGTGTGTGTGTGAGGTGTGTGTGTGAGGTGTGTGTGTGAGGTGTGTGTGTGAGGTGTGTGTGTGAGGTGTGTGTGTGAGGTGTGAGAGGTGTGTGTGTGAGAGGTGTGTGTGTGAGGTGTGTGAGGTGTGTGTGTGAGGTGTGTGTCTGTGAGAGTTGTCTGTGTGTGAGGTGTGTGTGAGTGAGGTGTGTGTGTGTGAGGTGTGTGTGTGTGAGGTGTGTGTGTGTGAGGTGTGTGTGTGTGAGGTGTGTGTGTGAGGTGTGTGTGAGGTGTTTGTGAGGTGTGTGTGTGTGAGGTGTGTGTGTGTGAGGTGTGTGTGTGTGAGGTGTGTATGTGTGAGGTGTGTGTGTGTGAGGTGTGTGTGTGAGGTGTGTGTGTGTGAGGTGTGTGTGTGAGGTGTGTGTGTGTGAGGTGTGTGTGTGTGAGGTGTGTGTGTGTGAGGTGTGTGTGTGTGTGAGGTGTGTGTGTGTGTGAGGTGTGTGTGTGTGTGAGGTGTGTGTGTGAGGTGTGTGTGTGTGAGGTGTGAGTGAGGTGTGTGTGAGGTGTGTGTGAGGTGTGTGTGTGTGATGTGTGTGTGTGTGGTGTGTGTGAGGTGTGTGTGTGTGTGAGGTGTGTGTGATGTGTGTGTGTGTGTGTGTGTGAGGTGTGTATGTGTGTGAGGTGTGTGTGTGTGTGAGGTGTGTGAGGTGTGCGTGTGTGTGAGGTGTGCGTGTGTGTGAGGTGTGTGTGTGAGGTGTGTGTGAGGTGTGTGTGAGGTGTGTGTGAGGTGTGCGTGTGTGTGAGGTGTGCGTGTGTGTGAGGTGTGCGTGTGTGTGAGGTGTGCGTGTGTGTGAGGTGTGCGTGTGTGTGAGGTGTGCGTGTGTGTGAGGTGTGCGTGTGTGTGAGGTGTGCGTGTGTGTGAGGTGTGCATGAGGTGTGTGAGGTGTGTGGGTATGTGAGGTGTGTGTGTGTGTGTGTGTGTGTGTGTGTGAGGTGTGTGTGTGAGTGTGTGAGGTGTGTGTGCGCGCGTGTGAGGTGTGTGTGTGCGAGGTGTGTGTGTGCGAGGTGTGTGTGTGCGTGAGGTGTGTGTGAACGTGAGGTGTGTGTGTGCGAGGTGTGTGTGTGTGCGAGGTGTGTGTGTGTGCGAGGTGTGTGTGTGCGAGGTGTGTGTGCGAGGTGTGTGTGCGCGAGGTGTGTGTGCGCGAGGTGTGTGTGCGCGAGGTGTGTGTGCGCGAGGTGTGTGCGCGCGAGGTGTGTGTGCGCGAGGTGTGTGTGCGCGAGGTGTGTGTGCGCGAGGTGTGTGTGCGCGAGGTGTGTGTGTGCGAGGTGTGTGTGTGCGAGGTGTGTGTGTGCGAGGTGTGTGTGTGCGAGGTGTGTGTGTGCGAGGTGTGTGTGTGTGAGGTGTGTGTGTGTGAGGTGTGTGTCTGTGAGGTGTGTGTGTGTGTGTGAGGTGTGTGTGTGTGTGTGAGGTGTGTGTGTGTGTGTGAGGTGTGTGTGTGTGAGGTGTGTGAGGTGTGTGTGTGTGAGGTGTGTGTGTGTGGTGTGTGTGTGTGGGGTGTGTGTGTGTGGGGTGTGTGTGTGTGTGAGGTGTGTGTGTGTGTGAGGTGTGTGTGTGTGTGAGGTGTGTGTGTGTGTGAGGTGTGTGTGAGGTGTGTGTGTGTGTGTGTGTGTGTGTGTTTGAGTGTGTGTGTGAGTGTGTGTGTGTGAGTGTGTGTGTGAGGGTGTGTGTGAGGTGTGAGAGGTGTGTGAGGTGTGTGTGTGTGAGGTGTGTGTGAGGTGTGTGTGTGTGAGGTGTGTGTGTGAGGTGTGTGTGTGTGTGAGGTGTGTGTGTGTGTGAGGTGTGTGTGTGTGAGGTGTGTGTGTGTGTGAGGTGTGTGTGTGTGAGGTGTGTGTGTGAGGTGTGTGTGTGAGGTGTGTGTGTGAGGTGTGTGTGTGAGGTGTGTGTGTGAGGTGTGTGTGTGAGGTATGTGTGTGAGGTGTGTGTGTTAGGTTTGTGTGTGAGGTGTTTGTCTGAGGTTTGTGTGTGTGTGTGTTTTGTGTGTGTGTGAGGTGTGTGTGTGTGTGAGGTGTGTGTGTGTGTGTGTGTGTGTGTGGTGTGTGTGTGTGAGGTTTGTGTGTGTGTGAGGTTTGTGTGTGTGTGAGGTTTGTGTGTGTGTGAGGTTTGTGTGTGTGTGTGAGGTTTGTGTGTGTGTGTGAGGTTTGTGTGTGTGTGTGTGAGGTTTGTGTGTGTGTGTGTGTGTGTGAGGTTTGTGTGAGGTTTGTGTGTGTGTGTGAGGTGTGTGAGGTGTGTGTGAGGTGTGTGTGAGGTGTGTGTGTGAGGTGTGTGTGTGAGGTGTGTGTGTGAGGTGTGTGTGTGAGGTGTGTGTGAGGTGTGTGTGAGGTGTGTGTGAGGTGTGTGTGAGGTGTGTGTGAGGTGTGTGTGAGGTGTGTGTGAGGTGTGTGTGAGGTGTGTGTGAGGTGTGTGTGAGGTGTGTGTGAGGTGTGTGTGAGGTGTGAGGTGTGTGTGAGGTGTGTGAGGTGTGTGTGAGGTGTGTGAGAGGTGTGTGTGAGGTGTGTGAGGTGTGTGAGGTGTGTGTGTGTGTGTGTGTATGAGGTGTGTACTCACCTAGTTGTACTCACCTAGTTGAGGTTGCGGGGGTCGAGTCCGAGCTCCTGGCCCCGCCTCTTCACTGATCGCTACTAGGTCACTCTCCCTGAGCCGTGAGCTTTATCGTACCTCTGCTTAAAGCTATGTATGGATCCTGCCTCCACTACATCGCTTCCCAAACTATTCCACTTAGTGACTACTCTGTGGCTGAAGAAATACTTCCTAACATCCCTGTGATTCATCTGTGTCTTTAGCTTCCAACTGTGTCCCCTTGTTACTGTGTCCAATCTCTGGAACATCCTGTTTTTGTCCACCTTGTCAATTCCTCTCAGTATTTTGTATGTCGTTATCATGTCCCCCCTATCTCTCCTGTCCTCCAGTGTCGTCAGGTTGATTTCCCTTAACCTCTCCTCGTAGGACATACCTCTTAGCTCTGGGACTAGTCTTGTTGCAAACCTTTGCACTTTCTCTAGTTTCTTTACGTGCTTGGCTAGGTGTGGGTT
The DNA here is from genome assembly GCF_038502225.1 of Cherax quadricarinatus. Classification (NCBI taxonomy): domain Eukaryota; kingdom Metazoa; phylum Arthropoda; class Malacostraca; order Decapoda; family Parastacidae; genus Cherax; species Cherax quadricarinatus. The sequence goes on from NC_091315.1 coordinate 43,087,705, forward strand.
CCAAACTGGTGCCGCATACTCCAATATGGGCCTAACGTATACGGTGTACAGGGTCCTGAACGATTCCTTATTAAGATGTCGGAATGCTGTTCTGAGGTTTGCTAGGCGCCCATATGCTGCAGCAGTTATTTGGTTGATGTGCGCTTCAGGAGATGTGCCTGGTGTTATACTCACCCCAAGATCTTTTTCCTTGAGTGAGGTTTGTAGTCTCTGACCCCCTAGACTGTACTCCGTCTGCGGCCTTCTTTGCCCTTCCCCAATCTTCATGACTTTGCACTTGGTGGGATTGAACTCCAGGAGCCAATTGCTGGACCAGTTCTGCAGCCTGTCCAGATCCCTTTGTAGTTCTGCCTGGTCTTCGATCGAGTGTATTCTTCTCATCAACTTCACGTCATCTGCAAACAGGGACACCTCAGAGTCTATTCCTTCCGTCATGTCGTTCACAAATACCAGAAACAGCACTGGTCCTAGGACTGACCCCTGCGGGACCCCGCTGGTCACAGGTGCCCACTCTGACACCTCGCCACGTACCATGACTCGCTGCTGTCTTCCTGACAAGTATTCCCTGATCCATTGTAGTGCCTTCCCTGTTATCCCTGCTTGGTCCTCCAGTTTTTGCACCAATCTCTTGTGTGGAACTGTGTCAAACGCCTTCTTGCAGTCCAAGAAAATGCAATCCACCCACCCCTCTCTCTCTTGTCTTACTGCTGTCACCATGTCATAGAACTCCAGTAGGTTTGTGACACAGGATTTCCCGTCCCTGAAACCATGCTGGCTGCTGTTGATGAGATCATTCCTTTCTAGGTGTTCCACCACTCTTCTCCTGATAATCTTCTCCATGATTTTGCATACTATACATGTCAGTGACACTGGTCTGTAGTTTAATGCTTCATGTCTGTCTCCTTTTTTAAAGATTGGGACTACATTTGCTGTCTTCCATGCCTCAGGCAATCTCCCTGTTTCGATAGATGTATTGAATATTGTTGTTAGGGGTACACATAGCGTGTGTGTGTGTGTGTGTGAGGTGTGTGTGTGTGTGTGAGGTGTGTGTGTGTGTGTGTGAGGTGTGTGTGTGTGTGTGTGAGGTGTGTGTGTGTGTGTGTGTGAGGTGTGTGTGTGTGTGTGTGAGGTGTGTGTGTGTGAGGTGTGTGTGTGTGAGGTGTGTGTGTGTGAGGTGTGTGTGTGTGAGGTGTGTGTGTGAGTTTGTGTGTGTGTGAGGTGCGAGTTTGTGTGAGGTGTGAGGGTTGTGTGTGTGAGGTGTGTGTGTGAGGTGTGTGTGTGAGGTGTGTGTGTGAGGTGTGTGTGTGAGGTGTGTGTGTGTGATGCGTGTGCGTGTGTGTGAGGTGTGTGAGGTGTGCGTGTGTGTGAGGTGTGCGTGTGTGTGAGGTGTGTGTGAGGTGTGCGTGTGTGTGAGGTGTGTGTGTGAGGTGTGTGTGTGAGGTGTGTGAGGGGTGCGTGTGTGCGAGGGGTGCGTGTGTGCGAGGGGTGCGTGTGTGTGAGGGCTGCGTGTGTGTTAGGGGTGCGTGTGTGTGAGGGGTGCGTGTGTGTGAGGGGTGCGTGTGTGTGAGGGGTGCGTGTGTGTGAGGGCTGCGTGTGTGAGGGCTGCGTGTGTGTGAGGGCTGCGTGTGTGTGAGGGCTGCGTGTGTGAGGGGTGCGTGTGTGAGGGGTGCGTGTGTGTGAGGGGTGCGTGTGTGTGAGGGGTGCGTGTGAGGGGTGTGTGAGAGGGGGGTGTGTGTGAGGGGTGTGTGTGTGTGAGGGGTGTGTGTGTGTGAGGGGTGTGTGTGTGTGAGGGGGGTGTGTGAGGGGGGTGTGTGTGAGGGGGGTGTGTGTGAGAGGGGTGTGTGTGAGAGGGGTGTGTGTGAGGGGTGTGTGTGTGAGGGGGGTGTGTGTGAGGGGGGTGTGTGTGAGGGGGGTGTGTGTGTGAGGGGTGTGTGTGTGAGGGGTGTGTGTGTGTGTGAGGGGTGTGTGTGTGTGTGAGGGGTGTGTGTGTAAGGGGTGTGTGTGTAAGGGGTGTGTGTGTAAGGGGTGTGTGTGTAAGGGGTGTGTGTGTAAGGGGTGTGTGTGTAAGGGGTGTGTGTGTAAGGGGTGTGTGTGTAAGGGGTGTGTGTGTAAGGGGTGTGTGTGTGTAAGGGGTGTGTGTGTAAGGGGTGTGTGTGTATAAGGGGTGTGTGTGAGGGGTGCGTGTGTGAGGGGTGCGTGTGTGTGAGGGGTGCGTGTGTGAGGGGTGCGTGTGTGAGGGGTGCGTGTGTGAGGGGTGCGTGTGTGAGGGGTGCGTGTGAGGGGTGCGTGTGTGTGAGGGGTGCGTGTGTGTGAGGGGTGCGTGTGTGTGAGGGGTGCGTGTGTGAGGGGTGGGTGTGTGTGAGGGGTGCGTGTGTGTGAGGGGTGTGTGTGTGAGGGGTGCGTGTGTGTGAGGGGTGTGTGTGAGGGGTGCGTGTGTGAGGGGTGCGTGTGTGAGGGGTGTGTGTGTGAGGGGTGCGTGTGTGAGGGGTGCGTGTGTGAGGGGTGCGTGTGTGAGGGGTGTGTGTGTGAGGGGTGTGTGTGTGTGGTGTGTGTGTGTGTGTGTGTAAGGGGTGTGTGTGAGGGGTGCGTGTGTGTGAGGGGTGCGTGTGTGTGAGGGGTGCGTGTGTGTGAGGGGTGCGTGTGTGTGAGGGGTGCGTGTGTGTGAGGGGTGCGTGTGTGTGAGGGGTGCATGTGTGTGAGGGGTGCATGTGTGTGCGGGGTGTTTGTGTGGGGGATGTGTGTGGGGTGTGTGTGAGGGGTGTGTGTGTGAGGGGTGTGTGTGTGAGGGGTGTGTGTGTGAGGGGTGTGTGTGTGAGGGGTGTGTGTGTGAGATGTGTGTGTGTGAGATGTGTGTGTGTGAGGGGTGTGTTTGTGAGGGGTGTGTGTGAGGGGTGTGTGTGTGTGAGGGGTGTGTGTGTGTGAGGGGTGTGTGTGTGTGTGAGGGGTGTGTGTGTGTGTGAGGGGTGTGTGTGTGTGTGAGGGGTGTGTGTGTGAGGGGTGTGTGTGTGTGAGGGGTGTGTACGGGGTGTAAGGGGTGTGTGTGTGTGTGTGAGGGGTGCATGTGTGAGGGGTGCATGTGTGTGAGGGGTGCATGTGTGTGAGGGGTGCGTGTGTGTGAGGGGTGCGTGTGTGTGAGGGGTGCGTGTGTGTGAGGGGTGCGTGTGTGTGAGGGGTGCGTGTGTGTGAGGGGTGCGTGTGTGTGAGGGGTGCGTGTGTGTGAGGGGTGCGTGTGTGTGAGGGGTGCGTGTGTGTGAGGGGTGCGTGTGTGTGAGGGGTGCGTGTGTGTGAGGGGTGTGTGTGTGTGAGGTGTGTGTGTGAGGGGTGTGTGTGAGGGGTGTGTGTGTGTGAGGGGTGTGTGTGAGGGGTGTGTGTGTGTGAGGGGTGTGTGTGAGGGGTGTGTGTGTGTGAGGGGTGTGTGTGAGGGGTGTGTACGGGGTGTGTGTGAGGGGTGCATGTGTGTGAGGGGTGCATGTGTGTGAGGGGTGCATGTGTGTGAGGGGTGCATGTGTGTGAGGGGTGCATGTGTGTGAGGGGTGGGTGTGTGTGAGGGGTGCGTGTATGTGAGGGGTGCGTGTGTGTGAGGGGTGCGTGTGTGTGAGGGGTGCGTGTGTGTGAGGGGTGCGTGTGTGTGAGGGGTGTGTGTGTGAGGGGTGTGTGTGTGAGGGGTGTGTGTGTGAGGGGTGTGTGTGTGAGGGGTGTGTGTGTGTGAGGGGTGTGTGTGTGTGAGGGGTGTGTGTGTGAGGGGTGTGTGTGTGTGAGGGGTGTGTGTGTGTGAGGGGTGTGTGTGTGTGAGGGGTGTGTGTGTGTGAGGGGTGTGTGTGTGAGGGGTGTGTGTGTGAGGGGGGTGTGTGTGAGGGGGGTGTGTGTGAGGGGGGTGTGTGTGAGGGGTGTGTGTGTGAGGGGTGTGTGTGTGAGGGGTGTGTGTGTGAGGGGTGTGTGTGTGAGGGGTGTGTGTGTGAGGGGTGTGTGTGTGAGGGGTGTGTGTGTGAGGGGTGTGTGTGTGAGGGGTGTGTGTGTGAGGGGTGTGTGTGTGAGGGGTGTGTGTGTGAGGGGTGTGTGTGTGAGGGGTGTGTGTGTGAGGGGTGTGTGTGTGAGGGGTGTGTGTGTGAGGGGTGTGTGTGGGAGGGGTGTGTGTGTGAGGGGTGTGTGTGTGAGGGGTGTGTGTGTGAGGGGTGTGTGTGTGAGGGGTGTGTGTGTGAGGGGTGTGTGTGTGAGGGGTGTGTGTGTGAGGGGTGTGTGTGTGAGAGGGGTGTGTGAGAGGGGTGTGTGAGAGGGGTGTGTGTGAGAGGGGTGTGTGTGAGAGGGGTGTGTGTGAGAGGGGTGTGTGTGAGAGGGGTGTGTGTGAGAGGGGTGTGTGAGAGAGGGGTGTGTGAGTGGGGTGTGTGAGAGGGGTGTGTGTGTGAGGGGTGTGTGTGTGAGGGGTGTGTGTGTGAGGGGTGTGTGTGTGAGGGGTGTGTGTGAGGGGTGTGTGTGTGAGAGAAACACATTCGTACAGCATAATGATGTCAACGAGATAAAGTCAGTTGATCAAATGAAAATGCTGGCCCACAGATGGCTCCAATTTCATCCTGTTCCCTACTTGTATGTCTCCTAACAATAAAAATGCTTTCAAATGAGCTGATGTAGATAACAGTTCTTAGCTTGCCAATGAAGTTAGGAATCCTTAACCTGTAAATAGCTTGTCAATAAAGCTAGGGATCCTTAACCTTGTCAATCCCTGTGTAAAAAAAAAAAAAAAAAAAAAAAAAAGCGAGTGTGAGCGAGAGTGAGAATGAGAGCGAGCGAGCGAGTGTGTGAGAGAGTGAGTGTGTTCTCTCTGTTCTCTCTCTCGATATGTTTGGTTTTTTTTTTTTTTACGCATGGTTTGACAAGGTTAAGGATCCCTAGCTTATTGACAAGCAATTTACAGGTTAAGGATTCCTAACTGTATTGACAAGCTAAGGTAATGGAGAAGATTGTCAGGAAAGTGATGGGGCACTTTTACAATAGTAGCAGCTACACTACAAACCTGGCACTTGCTCAAAAGTAGGCGGTTATAAGTACAAGGTCCGTCAGGTGGATCAAAGTTAGGAGCCTCTTCTGACAGCCGCTTGCACAGCTGTGCGTACATAGAACAATATTTCGGTTCATCAAGGGCCTTTTCGAAGATCTGGAAAAAGAAAACATTGAAGAGTATTATGAATATTGATGGCTAGTGTATTTCCACTGTTCCAAGCAATTCACAATACAAATTTAATACTTACCAACAAAATGACCCCTTTCAGAATTGTGGTGGAATCAAGGCCTACATTTAGGATGTCATTGCTTAACTTATGGAACTTCTCGGGGGCGAGCTTGTTGAGAACTCCTCGAACCTGAAATATAATTCTTCCATCAGTTTACAGTTCCTTGAAAATGTTGAGGAAAATACAAAACTTAACTAACTAGAATAGTACAATTATTACATTACTGAAAGAATACAATCTACAACAAATACATTATATACTTTTGGAGAACTTTCATTCCTAAAGTACAGTAACCAAAATGCAGTATATTTTTTTTTTTTAACCTTTCTGCCTTGAGTACTACAAACTACCAAGTATATACTGTATATGCTGAAGGATTCCATAAATTTACCACTCGAACTAGACACACAAGAGTAAAATTGCACGTACTGTACAATAGCTAGAGAAAATCATGGCAAACGCTACACTAATTAACATGGACTGGTTCACCTGACAATCTTACCTTCCGGAAAGTGAGGTCATATTTGTTGTCTGGGGTAAGTGCATCTCGTCTCAAACTAGAAGGAGGAATCCATCGCCTTTTGCTGCTGGACAGGGAACGTAAGTCGTCCCTGTGCAAAATCAATTTAGAAGTAATGCAAGGATTTTTTTTTTTTTTTTTTGAGGGGAGAGGAACCCCTATTACCACCCTAAAGTACTTTTTATATGCTCCTGCCTCCACTTGTATTTACAGAACTTGTTACTACATGTTTCTAGGTATGTACCATTTAACATCACCCTAAGCTTAATGGAATATGTAGCTGAATGGATACATTATATACTGTATCAACCATATACAGTAGGGCCCCGCTTTACGGCGTTCTGCTAATATGGTCATTTCAAATTATGACCAAAACTCGCTGTACGGCTCCCCCCACCTGACTTTCTAATACGGTCACCAGGCCCAACCCAGTTTGTTTACATTTTCTGTGAGATCCGTAAGCACTAAGTCTCTTCGTTATGTATGGAAACTCCAAAATTTCAAGTGTTTTTAAAAGTTATTTTATATTTATATATACTCTGATAATTATATTTATGTAATGCTGTACCTAAATAAACTTACATACTGTGCTGGCGTGCAGGTACACATTAAAATCACTAAGAGTGTCTTATGTCTTGAGATGCCATATTAGTAATAATAATAATAATAATAAGAATAATAATAATAATAATAATAATAATAATAATCATCATCATCATCACCGAGTCTCATTAAATGTCGTATATTACATTAATACGTATACATATTTTCATTAATTCATCTATGATATTTTTTCAAAATTATATAAACACGATGCATAACATATAAAGATGATAAATACCCTACAATAGAATAAATAAACATAAATATGAGATGTGGTAGCAGACAACCCGCACAAGTGACGCCATATTAGAAATAATAATAATAATACTAATAATAATAATAATAATAATAATAATCATCGAGTCTCATTAAATGTCATATATTACGTTAATATACACATTTTCATTAATCCATCCATGATATTTTTTTCAAAATTACATAATAAACACGATACATAACATATAAAGATGATAAATACACCCCACAATAGAATAAATAAACAAATATGAGATGTCATAGCCAGATAACTTGTACAAGTGACGGGAAGAATAACATTTTCTCTAACCTAAGAGAAAATGTGTTACTGGGGGTAACTGTAGAAAATTATTCCTTTCGTATGTATGTAAGTCTTCAAGCTGGCACTGGACAAGCACTTAGTCAGTTCCTGACCAGCCGGGCTGTGGTTCATATGTTGGTTTGCGTGCAGCCAGCAGTAACAGCCTTGTTGATCAGGCTCTGATCCACCAGGCGGCCTGGTCTGGGGCGTTGACCCCCGGAACTCTCTCCAGGTAAACTCCGGGTATACACAAATAGTTACATAGATTATCATACATAACAGCATATGTGTAGAGAACCTAGGATAACCCAAAAAAGTCAAGTGACTTATTTCCACTGCCTTCACTCAGAGCATCATTTCTTCTAAAAATGGTGTTACATGAGAATGGGAGTGTTCTTTATTTATTCTACTGTATCAATGTAGAGACAACTTGTACACATTGTAACTTGTACACAAACCAGACGTATACATTTTGTTTGTTTACAAAACTTACGTTCGCCTGGTTTGTTTACATAACTCTGCGCCTTGCCTTTCCTCCCTCATGTACTCATTCTCTCTCATTTATTCGTTTTATCTCGTTCACTCACCCGACCCTACATTAAGACTACAAATATTTTAAGGTAAATAATGAGTAAACTGTATATGCATTTTATCACTCTGGGATGCTTAAATGTAATAGAATATTATGTGTAGACGGGGTGGCCTGGTATGGTAGCCCGGCTGACTACCATACATACCACAACTGATTTCTTACAATAAATGCTATGTACTTGTCTCACCCTAGATTAAGGGCGCTATATTCGAATTATTCGTGTGCTCTCCAAAACAAATAACAAAATTATGGAAATTGAGTTATTCATACAGAAAAATAGCTTTACTCTTTGGCAACACAATGGTACAAGAATCAACGTTCTGTGACGTTTCTACAAGAAATTATAGTCATTCATATCAGGTAAGGTGACAGTGATATGGGTAGTGCGTCTGCTCACACCCCATATATATTTTGGAATTTTTTCCTTGTTTTTAATAGCTTTTTCTTGCATTATTCTTTCTAATATAATAACTGACTATATGGCATCATAAAACAGTAGGCGGAGCTTATCCATAGACTTAGAGCCTACCAGGCCTACCACCGCTCCAGAGTGCCAGGAGAAAACTTCATTATTACGCTATATCAGCTTATATATCAACTCTACGGCTTATTTATCTATAAGAATTGATCTAATATAATAAACACTATAAATAACATACAAACATGTTATATACTCTAGACTGAATAAAATAGACCATAATATGGCGAGAATCCACCAGTAATATTCAATATAAAATTGTTACCTCTCGATTTCTTGTTGTATGACTTGGTCTTCAATGATAGAAAACGGTGTGTTGAAGAGGATAACTGCACTAGAACACCAGTTTACTAAGAAATACACCCAAACAATTGCAATTTTCGCAATTTTTTTTTTTTCGAGACGGGGGGCCGGCCGGCGCTCCAGGCCAACATCTCGGAAGTAACTTATTCATTTATGCCGCCGTTTTCCGACGTTATTAATTAAATGGAATAATATTCACAGAAATTGTAGAATAATGATTTCTCTATTTTCTAATGACATAACTTTGGAAATGTTCCAAATACTTTGGGAGTTTGTGGGAGTAAAGGGCAGATTTTTCTGCAACATTCCAAGTACTAACAAATTTAATTTTTTTGTGAAATAATGATAAGACATTTAGAGGATATTAGAATATTAGAAATTCGTATTAGCATTGTTCTCTCGGCACCAAGTGTCCAAACAACCTTACGTCGTCCCACATAGAAATGATTCGGGGGCAAATGGCATCTTCAGTAAATCAGTCATTTTTCAGTTGTTGTTAGAGGTATATTTTTGATAAATATTTTCAGGAAAGAGTGAAAACACTGTCTTGTGCACCAAAACTGGAGGAAATCCGATGGTAAACAACGGAGCATATGCTCATACGAATAGTGTATCCTTAAGACTACAGTGGTCCCTCGCTTTTCGTAGTTCTCGGCAATCGTAAATTTCGCCAATCATAGGGGTATTTTCGTATAAACATGGACTCGCTTTTCATAGGTTAACTCGCGAATAGTAGTTCGTCTGGGACGCGTACGCACGGTGTGAGCCGGGGAGGCCTCCCTACCCAGCCAGGCTGGCATTGTTTACAAGTGAGTGAAGGTCCCCTCAAGTGCTCCTACGAAATATTTCATAATATTCCACTCATTTTAGTGCTTGCAAGTACTAAATAAGCTACCATGGCTCCAAAGAAAGTTCCTAGTGCCAAGCCTGTGGTAAAGAAGGTGAGAAATATGTACAGTGACAAAGTCTTGGGCCATTTTAGGGAAGTGTTAACCCTTTGAGGGTTTTCGTCGTACTAGTACGTTTTACGCGTAGGGGTTTTTGACGTACTAGTACTCAAATTCTAGCGGCCTCAAATCTAGTGGGAGAAAGCTGGTAGGCCTTCATATGAAAGAATGGGTCTATGTGGTCAGTGTGCACAGTCTAAAAAAAATCCTGCAGCACACAGTGCATGAGAAAAAAAAAACTTTGACCATTTTTTTTGAAGAAATCAGCGACTTTGCAGTGTATTTTCGTATGGTATTTATTGTTGTATTCTAGTTTTCTTGGTCTCATTTTATAGAATGGAAGACATATTACAGAAATTGAGATGATTTTGACTGGTTTTACAAAGAAAGGTGCCTTGAAATTGAGCTCAAAGTAGCAGAAATGTTCGATTTTTACCAAACTTCAAAAGTAAACAAATCGTGCCAAGCGTGCAATACACGTCAACTGGTGAGTCTAATATTCTTTTACAAGTGCACCAATAATATTTATACCATTTTTTACACTAATGCAGTAGTCTGCATAACAGTAAATCTTATATTTTTTGTGAAAATAAAAATTCAAAGTGGAAAGCAAACGAATATAAGAGGGGACTTGAGACATGACTAATGACTAGAGGAAATGTCATTTTAGTGCCAGGAATGTCTTTCTTGTTTATTCTGGACCCTATTCCGAAATTGGCATCTTTTGAAATTTGTGTGAAATTGGCAAAATTGCTAAATTCTGACCACTGTACTGGATAGTTGAATTTCATAAATGAGTGGTTTCTTGCATCCATTCGATAGAAAAAATGGAGTTCTAGCGAAATATTCATGTTTTTTGTCGACTAGTACAGTGAAATTGGCCGAAAATGGGGCTCAAAGTGGGCAAAATCGCCGATGCGTAAACATCGCCGAGACCGCTAACTTTGCGAGAGCATAATTCCGTAAGTTTTCTATCAAATTTCAAACTTTTGGTGTCTTTATGATCGGGAAAAGATTCTCTATCTTTTCATAAGAGAAAATAATTTTTTTTTTTTTAAATTTGGCCGACCCTGAGAACGAGTTTCGGAGAGGGCCTGTCGACCCTCAAAGGGTTAAAGAGACGCCAGAAACAGAGCTCTCTCCACAGTTACTTTGCGAGACAGGACTAGAGTGACTCTCAAGGTGGTCCTAGTGCCGTTAAGAAACAGAGAAGAGAAGCAACCCCAGAGAAGCAATTGGTACCTGAGGTGTTGCTGGAAGGGGATTCCCCTTCCAAACTGTAAACAATCCAATCTCTCTCCTCCTCCAGTCTCCCATACACTAAGAAGAATCTCCAATAAAGGTAAGTGTTATGCTGTTAATGTTTCATTCATCATTTCCCATTGTATTGTTTATGTACTACATGTATATTTCATGTAAAAATTTTTTTTTGTTTTAATACTTCTGGGTGTCAGGAATGGATTAATTGTATTTACATTATTTCTTATGGGGAAAATTGATTCGTAAATCGTAAATTTCGTTAATAGTAACGGCTCCAGGAACGGATTAATTACAAAAAACGAGGGACCACTGTATAAATATTTTAAGTAATGAGTGCACTATGTGTGTATTGTACTTTTTTATTGTTTTTTGATGCCTAGTTCTATTGCTAGCTTAATATATTTTAGTGTAAACTTGTTATCTAGTATTTGTATGCATTTATAAGGGGAAAAAAAGGGTATTCCACTTTATGGCGATTTCCGCTTTACGGCAGTAGCATGGAACCTAACCTGCCGTAGAAGTGGGGCCCTACTGTATATTACAGCCTTTCCTCACTTAACAATGGAGTTAGGTTCCTAAGACCCCATCGGTAAACGAATTCATCGCTAAACAAGCAGCATACTATAATGGTAGTGGATTTGTGTCGCCCATCTTTGATACTGTTTAAATGTCACCTTTACACCATTTATAACATTTCTAGTATATTTTTAAATGTTTATACAGCAGTGTACTGAAAATTGTAATAAACAGAACTAAGGAAATCAGATCTAATATACATTTAGGTATAAATACTGGTCAGAGTCCATCTTAAGTTCGAGGCGTCGGTAAACAAGTATGTCGCTAAGTGAGGAGAGGCTGTATTACTGTATCATACCTAGCTACTACATCTCCCTACAAATTCCCAGAGTAACATTTCTCGGTGTTCCATCAACCTGGTAACCAAAAATAATGCAAAATTAAGGCAGTAAAATAAATTTTGTTTCAGACTTAGGTTTATTTTACATTCCAGAAGACATAATACGTACTATATGTATTACCTAATCAGGTCAAAAACAACATTTATAATAAATAATAACTAGAATATGAGAGTTGTAGGTACAAAGTTGGTACACAGCAACCAGCCAGGGAGGTATTATCATTGTGTCAAATGGAAACCTATAACCATCTTACACAATGGCAGGATTGCTGGCATCTTTTCTTTACATCTCGAACAAGTAAGATGACAGGTACACCTTGATACTTCTTACATACTACATTTGCAGTTGTGAATGTACAAGTACAGTATGCAAAAACTATATGGAAAAAAAGCCTATTGAGTACACAGAGTAAGGTGTATGGTAGAGGTACTATTGAAAGAATTATGGGTAAGACAGTAGGACTGAAGAACATGGAGGTTTAACCCTTTCACTGATGAGACCCCTGCTTGCAAACTTGTTCTCGGTGTCAAAGAACTTATTTTGCCCTGAGTCCTATTTTCAGCAGATTCCATTGTTGCAGTCGACCAAACTCTTAGCTATTTCACTAGAACTCCTTTTGTTCTATCGACTGAGTAGAAGAAACTCCCCATTTGCCTATTTCAACTACTGTAATTTGGCCAATTTCAAAATAGGGTCCAGAATTAACCCTTCATTATATTATATATTATTATTATATTATACTATTATTATTATATTATACTATTATTACTATATTACATTATTATTATTATATTATGCATTATATATATTATTATACATAATTATTATTAAAATATAAATAATTTGTAATTTTTATTCACACAAAAAATAGAAGATTTACTGTTATGTAGACTACTGCCTTATTGTAATAATTGTATAAATATTGTCAACCCATTCACGACTGCATATTGGATTGGACCGTCATTTGTTGACTCGAACATAGCCAAGGAATCGAGCATTTCTCCTACACTGAGCTCAATTTCGAGGTACTTTTCGCAGTGAAAGCAATCAAAATCCTATCTATTTCTGTAATATATCTTCCATTCTATCAAATGAGACCAAAAAAAACGAGAATACAACCATAAAAACCATACGAAAATACTGCTAAAGGGTGGCTAATTGCTGAGAAGGAACTCCATTATTTATGCTCCAATTTCTTTCATTTTTGGTATATGTTAAGAAGCATCTTTCCATTGTACATTGCCTAAGTTTCAATAAGATAATCCAACAAACAAATGAGATCCAATTCCCTAGATCAAGAGCAAGAGCCCCTTACCAGCGTCAAGGAATCTCCCTTGAGGTCTGCTCACTTACAGAAATTTTGCTCATGTATGGAAGCAAAAAATCAACCCATCGACTGCTCGTAGTTGGAAAAACCTCGCACATGGATGCACTCACAAGTAGAGGTTCCACTGTACTTTTAGTCTGTAAACCATTCAAAATCACCTCTACTTCTGTAATATACCTTCCCTTCTATCAAACGAGAACCATAAATACAACACGAAATTACACTGCAAAGTCACTGTTTTAAACCAAAAACACAGTCGCAGTTATTTTTCTCATTATGCACTGTGTGCTGCAGGATTTCTTTTATACTGCACAAACTGGCTGCTCAGACCCGTTCTCACATATGTAGGCCTACCAACTATCTCCCAAAAGACTGGAAGCTGCTGGAATTTTGGCATAGTATTAAGGGATCAACATTGGCTTGCAAGCCATAATATTACAGGACCGACAGTGAAAGGTCTGTGTCCACAGGTGCTAGTACTGTCCAACATACCAGTATGCACCATTTTTTATACCCACAAATCTGCCACCTAACTTTTTTTTTTTTTTTTTTATCCAAGGACAACTCTTTGCATCATCTTCCATTTTACTCCTTGGAGATTTTAATCTCCCTCATGTAAAATGGAAGATGGCACAACACGTGTTCCTTACGTTCTATTTGGTGACCCTCTTCAGTTCTGTATGTATATAGTGTTCCTTTTGAGTTCATCATTTTTTCCATACCTAAGCAGCTGGAACTTATCACCATCAAACATCATGTTCTCCACTGCCCACTGGAAAACCCTGTTTATGCCTTCCTGTACTTTTTCAGTGTTCTCTACCGTAGTGACTTTCAGGCTTATTTTAGTGTCATTTGTAAATGATACAAAACTGTGCCAGGTGTTTTTGTCTCTGCTATGAGGATGAGAAACAGCAGAGGTGCCAGGACAGTGCCATGGGGCACTGAGCTTTTGACCTCGCTGATGCTGAATCTTGCCCTGTTCACTACTACTTTTTGCGTTGTGTGTGTTAGGAACCTGAAAATCCATCTGCCTACCTTTCCCGTAATGCCCATGGAACTCATTTTGTGCGCTATTGCACTTGTCAAATGACTGCAAAATCTGTGTAAATCACATCTGCGTTTCGGGCGTCTTCCAATGCCTCCGTAATTCTGTCACAATGGTTCAACAACTGTGACAGGCATGATCGTCTTGCTCTAAAACCATGCTGGTTCAGGTTATGCCAGTCCATGAAATTTGTAATCTGCCATCTCATCACTCTTCCAAAGATTTTTACGTGAGAGATTAGGGCTACTGGTCTGTAATTTTTAGCTAGTGCAAAACTACCTCCCTTATGCAAAGGAGCTATGTCTGCACCCTTTAAGGTCTCCGGTATTTCACCTAGATCTAAGCTCTTTCTCCAAAGAAAACTGAGGGCTCGTGCTAGTGGTACAGGTCCTCCATCACAAATCCGGCATCATTGGGACCTGTAGTGTGCCGGATTACTGAGTGGTTAGGTTAGAATACACTTAATAAAATTGACCAACTTGACTTACACAAAGTTCATTGAACATCGGCAAAAATAAAATATTTCCGCTACTTTGAGCTCAATTTCAAGGTACTTTTCGTCATGAAAGCAATTAAAATCACGTCTATTTCTGTAATACACGTGTATATCTTCCAGTCTATCAAATGAGTCCAAAAAAATGAGAATACAACCATAAAAACCATACGAAAATATACTGCAAAGAGGTGGCTAATGGCTGAGAAGTGAGCTCCCTTATTTATCGTCCGTCTTTTTTTTATTTTTGTTATACGTTAAGAAGCATCTTTCCATCATACATTGCCCAAGTTTCAATGAGATAGCCCAACAAACAACCAAGAAAAAAAAATTATTTACCAAAAATCATATATTGCAAGCCCCAGCCAGGTACTGGAAATAAGTCACTTTGACTTTTCTGGGTTATCCTAGGTTCTCTATACATACACTGCTATGTATGATAATCCATGTAATTGTATTTGTGTATACCTGAATAAACTTTTTTACTTCTAGTCTGTCAACTGAGTACAAGAAACTGCCCATTCACTTATTTCAACTACCCAATAAAGTGGTCAGAAATTGGCAATTTGGCTGATTTCACACAAATTTCAACAGATGCCAATTTCAAAATAGGGGTCCAGAATAAACAATGCAGACATTCCTGGCACTAAAATAACATTTTCTCTGTTCATTAGTCATGGCTACAGGCCCCTCTTATATTACTCTTTGCTTACCATTTGGAATTGTTATTCACAAAAAAAAAAAAAAAAAAATAGATTTACTGTTATGCAGACTGCTGCATTATTGTAATAATTGTATAAATAATGTCAACCCATTCTTGACGCCGTATTGGAATTTGGACTGGCAGGCAGACAGGTATTGGATGGTGATGTTATTTGTTTACTCTTGAGCTTCGCTAAAGAATAGAGCATTTTCGCTACTGTGAGCGCAATTTCAAGGTACTTTTCGTCATTAAAGCAATCAAAATCATATCTATTTCTGTAATACAGTGGATCCCCGGTTAACGATATTTTTTCACTCCAGAAGTATGTTCAGGTGCCAGTACTGACCGAATTTGTTCCCATAAGGAATATTGTGAAGTAGATTAGTCCATTTCAGACCCCCAAACATACACGTACAAACGCACTTACATAAATACACTTACATAATTGGTCGCATTCGGAGGTGATCGTTATGCGGGGGTCCACTGTATATCTTTCATTCTATCAAATGAGACCGAAAAAATGAGAATATAACCATAAAAAACATACAAAAATATACCGCGAAGCGGCCGCTAATGGCTGAGAAGTGAACTCCACTATTTATGGTCTGATTTCTTTCATTTTTGGTATACATTAAAAAGTAACTTTCCATCATACACTGCCCAAGTATGAATAAGATAACCCAACAAACAACTGAGAAAATATAATAATAATAATAATAATAATAATAATAATAATAATAATAATAATATCTTTATTTACTACAGGGTGGATAGGGGGGCAATGTGGCAGATGTTGCAGGTGTATGGTGTAGGAGGTAGGTTACTGAAAGCAGTGAAGAGTTTTTACGAGGATAGTGAGGCTCAAGTTAGAGTATGTAGGAAAGAGGGAAATTATTTCCCAGTAAAAGTAGGCCTTAGACAAGGATGTGTGATGTCACCGTGGTTGTTTAATATATTTATAGATGGGGTTGTAAGAGAAGCAACTGCGAGGGTCTTGGCAAGAGGCGTGGAGTTAAAAGATAAAGAATCACACGAAGTGGGAGTTGTCACAGTTGCTCTTTGCTGATGACACTGTGCTCTTGGGAGATTCTGAAGAGAAGTTGCAGAGGTTGGTGGATGAATTTGGTAGGGTATGCAAAAGAAGAAAATTAAAAGTGAATACAGGAAAGAATAAGGTTATGAGGATAACAAAAAGATTAGGTGATGAAAGATTGGATATCAGATTGGAGGGAGAGTATGGAGGTGAATGTATTCAGATATTTGGGAGTGGACGTGTCAGCGGATGGGTCTATGAAAGATGAGATGAATCATAGAATTGATGAGGGAAAAAGGGTGAGCGGTGCACTTAGGAGTCTGTGGAGACAAAGAACTTTGCCCTTGGAGGCAAAGAGGGGAATGTATGAGAGTATAGTTTTACCAACGCTCTTATATGGGTGTGAAGCATGGGTGATGAATGTTGCAGCGAGGAGAAGGCTGGAGGCAGTGGAGATGTCATGTCTGAGGGCAATGTGTGGTGTGAATATAATGCAGAGAATTCGTAGTTTGGAAGTTAGGAGGAGGTGCGGGATTACCAAAACTGTTGTCCAGAGGGCTGAGGAAGGGTTGTTGAGGTGGTTCGGACATGTAGAGAAAATGGAGCGAAACACAATGACTTCAAGAATGTATCAGTCTGTAGTGGAAGGAAGGCGGGGTAGGGGTCGGCCTAGGAAAGGTTGGAGGGAGGGGGTAAAGGAGGTTTTGTGTGCGAGGGGCTTGGACTTCCAGCAGGCATGCGTGAGCGTGTTTGATAGGAGTGAATGGAGACAAATGGTTTTTAATACTTGACGTGCTGTTGGAGTGTGAGCAAAGTAACATTTATGAAGGGATTCAGGGAAATCGGCAGGCCGGACTGAGTCCTGGAGATGGGAAGTACAGTGCCTGCACTCTGAAGAAGGGGTGTTAATGTTGCAGTTTAAAAACTGTAGTGTAAAGCACCCTTCTGGCAAGACAGTGATGGAATGAATGATGGTGAAAGTTTTTCTTTTTTTGGGCCACCCTGCCTTGGTGGGAATCGGCCAGTGTGTTAATAATAATAATAAAAAAATCTACTACAAGTACATGTACAAGGTATACAGGCCTAGCTGACATCAGTGACATACTACTATAAAGCCGCTTGTTATGCAGAGTATTTCAAGAAAATTAGGTCAGTGTCCCAGGATAACACCCACACTAGTCGACTAACACCCAGGTACCCATTTACTGATGAGTAAATATAGACAACAGTTGTAAAGAAACACTCCTAATATTTCTACCCTGGCTGGGAATCGAATATTTACCAAAAATCATATATGGCTAACCCAAGCCAGGTACTAGAAATAAGCCACATTGACTTTTTTGGGTTATCCTAGGTTCTCTACACACATGCTGTGTGTGATAATCTATATAGAGAAAACTTTTTTTGTTTCAGGTTTATGGTGGAGTACGAGCGTATATCACAGTCAGCCCTGTGCTATACTCCGTTTTCTCTAATATAAGCCCCCAAGACGGGATAGGAGAATGGTATTTGTATACCATATCCTCCGTCAAACTGCTCAGTGTTATGCCAAATATTATTTATTCTGGAGTATTGAACATGTTTTATGTTATTTATATTGTTTATTATGTCATATTAGATAAATTGTGATAGGCAAATAAGCTGTAGTGTTGATATTAGCGTAATAATAAAGCATATTCTCCTGCATCGTTAGACTGAGCTCATGGCAACCGACAGTGGCTTCAAAGCCACCTTATCTTTAATGGATAATGTACTGTGTAGGTGCTTTACATAATGAGAAGCATTTCTTTTATTCATTGCAACCATGGCTAGGGCTAAAAGCAAGCAGGTTAAAACAATAAATGGAGAAAAAGAAATTGGAATGACTCATGCAGCAAGTAGCACCACCAAACAGTACCAGCAGGTTGGTGTGGCGACCCTGGAAATTTGAAATTATGCTAGCCAAAATTAGTGCCGAATAACTGAAGGAACCAAATAACTGATTGCCGGATCTGTGATGGCGGACCTGTACTCTGCACTTCTTTATAAATAGAGCATTCCATGAATCTGGCCCAGGTGCTGAGTGAGTGGGCATGTTTTCCACTTCTTTCTCGAAAACTATGGGATTTGTACTAATGTCAGTTGGACTGTACGGCCTTCTTCTGGAGTGAAAAATATTTCTGCATTTTCTACCTTGCTGTTATTTAGTGGGTTGCTGAACACTGACTAGTACTGTTCTTTTAGGATTTCACTCATTTTCTGTTCATCATCAGTATACGAATCTCCTCTCAGTAGTGGGCCAGTTCTACAGGTAGTTCTTAGCTTGGATTCTGCATAGGAATAGAAATATTTCGGGTTTCTTGCAATATCCTGTATGGCCCTTTGTTCCTTTTGTACAACTTCTGTGAGGAATGATATCCCAAGTTTTTGCTCTAATTCAGTGATCTCTCGGCTAAGCAATTCAGTAACCCGTTTTCTTCTTCTGTACCACCTCCTACGCTCTCTCTATATCTGATCTTCTGGGCTTCATACATACCTTGTATGTTTCTCTATTCAGCTTCTCTAGGCACTGGTAGGGATTTAGGGTGCTCATGTCTGATTCCTAGGGTGTCTGATAGCTCTTGGTTTATTTTTTTTCCCAGTCAATTCTATGGTTGTTAAAATTAAACACACTGAACGTCCTGTCTCTAACATTAGTGACGCAGTTTCCTAACCCTGAGTTAATACTCGTTTGAACTTCTATGATGTTATGATCAGAGTACATGTAATTGTTTTTGTAATTGTTATGTCTCTGATCAGTTTGTGAATATCAAATCCAGGGTATTTTCATTACTAGTGGGATCAATTACCTGCTGGTTTAATGAGTACTTTTCATAAAGTCTCATTAGTTCCCTGGTTTGTGCCTGTTGAGCCAGGGTGCTTCCCGGAGATATTTCTGGTATAACATTACGTTATGCCACCTTAAATTTTACATGACGGAGATTAAAATCTCCAAGGAGTAAAATAATTGGTGTGGGATTTTCTAGCCTATCCAGATAGGTATCTATCTTCCTTAGCTGATCTGTGAATTCCTCAGCAGTTCCTCATGGTGGTTTGTATACCAAATTCCTATTTTTAACTTTAACCCTTTCAGGGTCGAAAGGCCCTCTCCTAAACTTGTTCTCAGGGTCAAATATTTTTCGGAAAAAAATTATTTTTTCTTGTGAAATGATAGAGAATCTTCTCCTGATCATAATGACATGAAAAGTATGAAATTTGATGGAAAACTTATGGAATTATGCTCTCGCGAAGTTAGCACTCTCGACGATGTTTACGCATCAGCGATTTTGCCCACTTTGAGCCCTATTTTCGGCCAATTCCAGTGTACTAGTCGACAAAAATCACAGCTATTTCACTAGAACTCCATTTTTTATAACAACTGAGTACAAGAAACCACCCATTTACCTATTTCAACTATCCAATAAAGTGGTCAGAAATTGGCAATTTTGCCAATTTCACACAAATTTCAAAAGATGCCAATTTCCAAATAGGGTCCAGAATAAACAAGACACACATTCCTAGCACTAAAATAACATTTCCTCTGTTAATTAGTCACATCCCCAGGCCCCTCTTACATTTCTTTTGCTTTCCACTTCAAATTTTTATTCTCGCAAAAAAAAAAAAATAGAAGATTTACTGTTATGCAGACTACTGTAGAAGTGTGAAAGAATATTAGACTCACCAGTTGACGTGTATTGGACGCATGGCACGATTTGTTTACTTTTGAACTTTGGCAAAAATTAATCATTCCTGCTACTTTGAGCTTAATTTGAAGGTACTTTTCATTGTGAAACCAATCAAAATCATCTCAATTTCTGTAATATGTCTTCCATTCTATAAAATGAGACCAGGAAAACTAGAATACAGCCATTAATACCATACGAGAATACAGTGCGAAGTCGCTGTTTTAAAAAAAAACACGGTCAGTTTTTTTTTTCTCATTATGCACTGTGTGCTACAGGATTTCTTTTATACTGTGCGCACTGACCACATAGACCCATTCTTTCATATGTAGGCCTACCAGCTTTCTCTCGCTAGATCTGAAGGAGCTAGAATTTACGCGTACTAATACGTCAACAACCCTGGTGCACAAGACGTACTAGTACATCAGAATCCCTGAAAGGGTTAATGCCTAGAATTTCTCTTATATCATTCGTAGAGTTCAGCACTTCTGTGCAACAGAAAGTATCCTTTACATAGATTCCTACTCCTCCCTGTGACCTATTAATTCTATCACGTTTATACATGTTGTAGTTTTCCATCTCTCTCTCCATCCAAAACTTCCCTTCTATGTGTTTCTGTAAATGCTCTAAACTTGGCATTTACTTCTGTTAGGAGCCCACTGACATAGATGTCATTTTTATTTGATTTCAAACCCCGAATATTTGCAAATATGAAGCAGGAATTACCATTTGGGATGTTTTGTCTCACTGTTTCATTAGTATCACTGGTGATGTACTACCTGGTATGTCCCCTGGTGTACACGCCCCTGGTTTCTCCAGTACTGACTTCACTTTTGGTTGCTTATTCGGCCTTGATGAACTGATGCCTGGTTTGGTACGCTCCATTTTGCTGCCCATCTGTCCTCTCTCTACCATTCCCCGTTTGTCTCTTCCTTTGGTTCGATCTTTTCTCTTTTTGTCTAAAAAAGATTGCTGTTCGATTTCCCTGTCTCTGCTAACTGTAGTGCCACATTCCTTTTATATGGTGGTCTGGGCAATTCAGGTTATAACATTCTCTGGACTGCATTGAAGCTTGACACATTACTGGATGGAAGTACCTGCTGCAATCTTTGTTGAAACGACACTTTCCCTTCCTCAACATGTTGGCACATTTTCTGGTGTGTTTATTCCAACAATCTCTGCCATATAGGCACATACCTTTTGCATAGTATCTGCAAATGTTCTGACTACCTATATTTACTGATTTTGTGTCATTCCCAAGTTCTGCCACCTGATACGAGTTGTCTTGTTCACTTTCTTCTAGGCTAATTTCTTCCCTTTTCTTGCTTTCATTTGTTACTGCTCTAGCATTCTCATCCTCCCTTTCCCTTTCTGCTATGTTATGTATCCTTGTTTCATTCTTTTCCAACTTGCTCTGTGTTACGTTTTCCATTCTTACTTACACCCCTTAGTTTTCACCTCTATTTGCGTCTTCCTCCTTTTCTTGTTCCTTATCCCGTTTTCCACTCTTTGTACAACTCTGGCAAGCTTCTTAGAAACTTCCTTATGCTTTCTAGGTTTTCACTCTTCAGTACCTCTCTTGTGCCTGACCAGCTGCCCCTCTCACTGGGGCAAATCCAGAAATGACTTTCTTGTTTTAGGTCCTTCATCATGGTTGCATGAAGCTTTGTACATGATATATGGGATGTTTTCCCACATATTTCACAATCAATGCCCCTCATATTTCTCACAAAATTTTTCACATACACAACAGACTATTCCTGGCCATGATCACTCCTGGGCATGTGTATGTGGTAGGTGGTGGGTGTGGAAAGGTGAAGGTGCGAGGAGGGGGGGCTGGGGGTGGGATTGTTGGCTGGGTGGTGTAGGATCCGTGGAATGGGGTGGGGGCATGAGGAGGGGGCTTGGAGGTGGGGTGCACATGGCACTTGCGCAGCTTGTTCCCTTATAATTACACCACAGGTTGTACACTAGCACTAAAGATAACTTTCACATTTTTATGACTAATGTACAGTGGAACCTCTGTTTTCACTTGCCCTGGTTTCGGTTTTAGACTGTTAAAATGCTGTCCCAGTTTTCGTTCATCACCTCGGTTTTTATCTGCCATACCGAATGTATCCATCTGCCCGCGCCCACTCAAAGCATCCCACGCATGCAATCTGAGTCAGTCTGGCTTTGCTTCTCATTGAGTGAACATTACCCTGCATATTCATACAAAACATTTCGTAATCCATTGTTTTTTGTGCTTGTTTATTGACTGTGACTGCTAAATAAGCCACCATGGGGCCAAAGAAAGTTCCGAGTGCCAGCCCTTTGATAAAGAAGGCGAGAAACACAGTAGAATTCAATGGTGGTAGAGAGTGATAGTGGTTGTGATGGTGGTCGAGAGCCTCTTTCCTCCTCGCCATCTTCCATACGCCAACAAGTCTTCAATAAAGGTAAAAGTGATTTAAACGTTCATTTATCCATTTCATTAGTACTTTATATTTCTCTGTTTTCTGTATGTAAAACTAGTTATTCTCTATAAAATGTATTTTTGTTAATATTTTTGGGTGTCTGGAATGGATTAATTGGATTTACAGTGGACCCTTGTTTTTCATGATTAATCCATTCCAGAGAGTCTGCAGAAAGTTGAAATTCATAAATGGTGAAACCATTTTCCCCATAAGAAAAAATGGAAATACAATACATTTCAGACACCCAGATTAACAAAAAAATATTTTTTTTTTGAAGATTAAATATAGATTTACATACAGAAAACAATGACAAATAAGTATAAAGAACTAATAAAATGGATAAATGAACATTTAACATCACACTTACCTTTAATGAAGACTTGTTGGTACATGGCAGGCTGGCAGGAGGCGAGTTTATTATGCTTCAATATGATGCTAATCTCTCTGGCCTATTTATCTATCACAATTCATCTAATATGACATTAACAATAATAACATAGAAACATGATATATATTCTAGAATTAATATGTGGGAGACGGCCGACTTGTTGGAGAGAAAGAAAAAAAAAAAATATGAGAAGTGGTGGTGGTGGTGCTGTTGGGTTTATAAGGGCCACTGAGAGAAGTCGTACATATTAGTGGTAGTGGAGGTGGCAGCAGAAGCCACCACCACCACCACTATTCACACTGAAACAATGTACGTAATTTATAAATAAGAAATATTTACACTTCCCTTGGAGGAGATTTTAGTTTAATTAGTTTGATGGAGGAGATGCTGGCAGAGGTTTAGGATAGTGGAAGATAGCAGGGCAGTGTATGTTCAGTGGCCCTATACACCAACAACATTGGAGAGTTAGTGTCGTGTCGTTTTTCTATTGCTTAATCGCTTAACTTACTTGCTACACTTTATCGCTGGCTGGAGCTATAGCCTTTATCGATATCTGCTGCTTTAGTATTGTACATATTTTAGAATCACTGAAGAAGGCACATTCTCCCCTCTCTCTTCCTCGTCCACTTTGGTATTTTGCTATGAGATTTTTCTTGAATTCTATAGTGTTTCTTTCCGTCTTTACCAAAGAACTGGCACTAGGAGAGCCTTCTTTAAGCCCATGGTGGTTTATTTAGCAGTTGCAAGCACAAAAAGCAATGGATTATGAAATACACCTACCATCCGACTTACGACCTGCTCGATTTACGACCACTCGACTTATGACCGTGTTTTTTATGCCAAATTTCTGGGAAATAAACAACTATTTGTGTTGTACACGGTGTTTATCCTAAACCTTACAGTATAAAATACAGTACTAACAACATAAAAAGTAAAGTAAAACATGAAATACCATAATAAAACAAAATAAAGTCATTACAAAAATGTTTTGTTGATATTCAGTAGTAAAGTTCTACTTACGACCATTTCGGCTTACGACCGGTTTCTCAGAACCGAACTCGGTCGTAAGTCGGATGGTAGGTGTATATTGTATGAACCCGTGGGGGTGATGGTCACTTGCCCACATATGTCACACTGACTCTCTGGATGTTGTGTGGGAGCCTTTGTGTACGCCCAGCCGCTCCTGGCTGCACGGACGCG
Organism: Cherax quadricarinatus; assembly: GCF_038502225.1. Classification (NCBI taxonomy): domain Eukaryota; kingdom Metazoa; phylum Arthropoda; class Malacostraca; order Decapoda; family Parastacidae; genus Cherax; species Cherax quadricarinatus. The sequence continues at coordinate 43,111,452 of NC_091315.1, forward strand.
TCCCGTACGACGGACGAATCGTGAGGCAAATCACAAACCACGAGGCTATATTTTGCCAAAAGTTGGATTTCACGAAAGTTGCAGCCGCCGCAACGCAGGAGTTCACCGTACATTATTTCTTATGGGAAATATTGTTTCAGTTTTCGTCGAATTCAGTTTTCGTCAGGCTCTCTGGAACGAATTAAAGGCAAAAACCGAGGTTCCACCGTACTCTAACTGCAATATTTTAAGTATTCATTACGTACAGCTTTAGAAGACCAAATAAAAAATGTAATAAAAATAATTATACAGTATATATAACCCAGTCAAATCAATCAATATGACTTATTTCCAGGTTTTGAGAAGTATTACACTGAAATAATTGTAATGTTATAAATACTCTTTCTGGGAAGTAACCTGTGTACTAAATGACATTTTACTGTAAAGGTTTGCAAACTGCTTAATGAATATGTGAATACAAAATACTGAAAGCACCATATAAAAATAATATTCAGTACATACTTTGTAAAAGAAACCAAGCAACTTGAATAAAATCAAACTGTATATTTTAAGTGTTCTAAATGTAATGCTAATATTAGTAATAGTCAACAAAATCGAGATAATGTTAACTGAAACTCCAACTGACCTTCCTCCCACGGAGCGAGAAGCACCCCCCTGGCTCCTCTGCCCGTCCGTTGTTGCTCGTTGGTAACCCACCCTGATAAAAAAGGGTTCTCTTCAGGAAAAATGGAACTCCTGAAAAAAAAAAATGTATACATTAAGATACCATTCCAAATTTATTTCCTCCATGACAATGCTAATTACACAGCAGATAGTTAAACAGTGCCTCCTGCTGTATTGGTATTATTAGTGACAGCAGGACTAAATTACAATTACAGCAAAATACTGAAAGATTAACACGTAGATAGCCAAGTTTGCCTATTAAAAAAAAAAAAAAAAAAGTGATGAATTGAAAGAACAGAGGGAATCCAGTGAATCTGCTGAATTTTCAAATCACTGACCTCAGGTATCAGGTTCAGAAATGGTAAAATATAACCATCAGTAGCCCTAAAACATAAATGAGGTTTATTTTATGCTAATTTATATTGGATTACAATTTGTTGATAATTTCACTAAATGAATATATGGGAAAATTACATCAGAAAAACACTGGAGACTTCCCAGGAGGATTTAGACAAACTCAATACCTGGTCAGAAAAGTGGCAGATGCAGTTCAATGTAGATAAATGCAAGGTTCTGAGGTTCGGGAGTGTCCATAACCCTAGTACACCTACCACCCGACTTACGACCGAGTTCGGTTCCGAGAAACCTGTCTTAAGTCGAAATGGTCGTAAGTCGAACTTTACTACTGAATATCAACAAAACATTTTTGTAATGACTATTTTATTGTTTTATTTTGGTATTTCATGTTTTACTTTACTTTTTATGCTGTTAGTACTATATTTTATACTGTAAGGTTTAGGATAAACACTGTGTACAACACAAATAGTCGTTTATTTCCCAGAAATTTGGCATAAAAAATACGGGCGTAAGTCGTGTAATCGTAAGTCGAGCAGGTTGTAAGTCAGATGGTAGGTGTACTTATCAGTTAAATAACGTAGAACTTAGCCATACAGATTGCGAAAAGGACTTGGGGGGGGGGGTTATGATAAGCAGTAACCTTAAACCAAGACCGCAATGCCTAATCGTACGTAATAAGCCAAACAGATTACTGGAATTTATATTAAGAAGTGTAAGCAACAGAAGTTCAGCAGTTATATTATAGCTTTATACATCATTAGTAAGGCCTCACCTAGATTATGCACCTCAGTTCTGATCCCCATATTACACAATGGACATAAATTCGTTAGAAAACATTCAGCGTAGAATGACTAAATTAATACATAGCATTAGAAATCTTCCTTAAGAAGAAAGATTGAAAATCCTTAAATTACATTCACTTGTTAGACGAAGAATGAGGGGAGACATGATCGAAGTGTACAAGTGGAAGATGGGTATTAATAAAGGGGATATAAATAAGGTCTTGAAGATATCTCTCCAAGAGAGAACCCACAGTAACATAAGAATGGAGGAACACTGCATAAGGCCTACTGGCCCATACAAGACAGGTCCTTATCAAAATGACCTCTACCAAAAGCTACTCAAGAATTTACTCCCATACCCAATGACACAAATCAAACCCAGCCCCTTCCACTCATATATTTGTCCAATCTCTTTTTAAAGCTGCCCAAAGTCCTAGCCTCACTCACCCTACTGGGAAGATTGTTCCAAGCATCCACAACTCTGTTAGAAAACCAGTACTTACCTATGTCCTTTCTAAATCTAAATTTATCCAACTTAAACCCATTATTTCTGGTTCTTACCTGGTTCGACACCCGTCATCCACTTATACACTTTAATGATATCTCCCCTCATTCTACGTCTCTCCAGAGAGTGGAGATTTAAGGCTTTAAGTCTATCTTCATACGGGACATTCCTCACACAGTAAATCATTTTAGTCATTCTTCTCTGTATGTTCTCCAATGAGTCTATATCCATCCTGTAGTACGTAGACCAAAACTGAGCAGCATAATCTAAACGAGGCCTCACTAGTGATGTATAGAGCTGTAGAATAACTTTTGGACTTCTGTTACTTATACTTCTAGAGATAAATCCTAGTAATCTGTTAGCCTTGATGCACACACTAAGGCACTGCTGTCTTGGCTTTAGATTTCTGCTTACCATGACTCCCAAGTCTTTTTCACATTATGTATGATCAAGCTCTACTTCACCTAGTTTATAGCTTCGAGGGTTATTTTCATTACCAAGGACTAGTACCTTACACTTATCCACAATGAACTTCATCTGCCATTTTTTAGACCAAGACATTAATTTGTCGAAATCCTCCTGGAGTTCATTGTTATCCCCCACGGAATGTATTATACGGCCTATCTTTATATCATCAGCAAACTTACTCATGTCAATCATAATCCCTTCATGAAGGTCATTAATGTACATTATGAACAAGAGAGGTCCTAAAACTGATCCTTGTGGAATGCCACTAGTGACTAAGCCCCATTCAGATTTGACCCCATTAATGGAAACTCTCTGCTTTCTATTGGTAAGCCATGCCTCTATCCATGTTAGAACTTTACTTCCTATACCATGAGCTGCCACTTTTCTAAAGTCTCTTGTGAGGTACTCTATCGAAGGCTTTACTAAAATCCAAATAAACAATATCATATTCTTTATCACTGTCTACTGCCTCAAATGTTCTACTGAACAACGTCAGTAAATTTGTCAGGCAGGAACGACCTCTCGTGAACCCATGCTGAGATTCATTAATCAAATTATGTTCTTCAAGGTGACTTCTAATAATGTCAGCTATAATTGATTCTAATAACTTGCCCATTATAGATATCAGGCGGTAATTTGAAGGAGTGGACTTATCCCCTGATTTGAATATAGGAATCACATTAGCCATCTTCCACAACTCTGACACAACACCGGTAAGGATGGATGCATTAAACACGCTCGTTAATGGCTGACTAAATTCATCTTGCATTCCTTAAGTACCCTGGAAAACAACTCGCCGGGTCCCGGGGACTTATTTTGCTCCAGTTTGTCTATCTGTTTGATAACCATGTCCCTCGTGACAGTAATATTAGTTAATTTGAATTCATCAGGAACCGAGTAATTGTTAATTTCTGGAATCTCATTTATGTCTTCCTGTGTAAAAATTTACAAAAAATAGTCATTAAATAAGGAACACATTTCCAGTTTGTTATCTGTCAGCTGTCCATTCCCAATTTTCAGAGGTCCTACTTTTTCCTTCACCTTCGTCCTATACACTTGAAAGAACCCCTTTGGATTGATCTTTGATTCATTAGCAACACTAATTTCATAGTCACGTTTAGCCTTTCTAATCCGCTTTTTTACTTCTCTTTTAAGCTGAACATATTGGTCAGTAAGGTTAACCTCTCCTCTTCTGATGTGCATTCTTAGACCTAGTGTACATTATTAAGAAAAAAATCAAACGCAGATCCCTTCGTAATCATAAGTATGATCATCGTCAATAATATCATTTGACAGATAACCCCAATTGAGATTAGACAGGTAATGGATTCAAATTAGACAAGTTTAGATTTAGAAAGGATATAGGAAAGTATTGGTTTGGAAATAGGGCAGTTGATGAGTGGAACAGTCTACCTAGTTTGGTTATTGAGGCTAAAACCTTGGGTAGTTTCAAATTTAGGTTGCATAAATACATGAGTGAGAGGGGCTGGATATGACTGGGACTTGCATATTCAAGTTTATTCTCTATAAGGGTTACAATGTGGGGTTTACAGGTTTTGGGTATTGTGTGGTTTACATGTTATAAAATACTAATTACAGAGGGAGCCACTAGGACACCTAGCATGGCTACGCATTTCGAGCAGACTTAGATTAATTCTTAACATTAAATCCTTACAGATTATGGTATTAAGGCTAAGCGACTACATCATAATTTGAGAGTTTAGCAATGTGAATGCTTTTGTTTTGGCACAATACAAGGTGTCTATATTGGAGTATCATAGGCAAACTTATAACTAGTTAGGATTTATTATTTTAAGATTAGTATTTCTGGGTTTATAGTCAGTGGGTGAGTGAGTAATTGTGAACCACCAGGTGGTTATCATGTAGTTAGTTGTCGGGGTGTATCAGGGAGATGAGATGTTTTCTAACTGTAGTTTTGAAAGTGATGAATGTGTCTGCAGTTCTAGTTTTCAGGTAGGGCGTTCCAGATTTTAGGTCCTTTGAAATACATTGAATTTTTGTAAAGGTTTAGTCGAACACGGGGAATGTCATAGAGATGTTTGTGTCTGGTGTTATGCCTGTGGATCCTGTCACAACTATCAAGAAAGCATTTTAGGTCAAGGTTAATATTGGAATTTAAGGTCCTGTAGATATAGACTGCACAGTAGTGTGGATGTTCTGAACAGGGAGTAAGTTTAGATCTAGGAAGAGTGGGGGGGGGGTTGCCAGGGATGGGATTTAGTGATTATTCTTACTGTGGCTTTTTGTTGGGTTATTATTGGCTTTAGGTGTGTTGCTGCAGTTGAACTCCAAGCACAGATAGCATAGGTGAGGTATGGATATATAAGTGAATGGTATAGTGTGAGAAGGGCAGTTTGGGGCATGTAGTATCATATCTTGGATAGAGTTATCAGAGCTTATTTCTTGGGTGGCATTGAAATTGGGTTGGGCAAATGTTTTGTTAGTGGAATGGGTAATGAAGGACTTGCCTAGTATGGGCCAACAGGCCTGCTGCAGTGTTCCTCCTTTCTTATGTTCTTATAACCTAATCATGGCCGGGCCGTGGGGGCACCGACTCCTGGAATACTCTCCAGATAGGTAGGTAGACCAATTGGCACTCTGGGAATGTTGGAGAGATCACTGGCACTATCAGGGAGTTTTCGAAGATTTGGACATGTTTATGTTGGTTAATAAATGGCAGATGTAGTTCAATGTGGACAAATGTTAGGTTCTAATCCTGGCAGTTATAAACTAAGCAATAAGAACATAAGAAAGGAGGAACACTGCAGTAGGCCTGTTGGCCCATACTAGGCAGGTCCTTCACAAATCCAACTCACTAACAGAATAAATGCTACCCAAGCAATAAGCTTTGATAGTTCTATTTACTCATGTGCAAGTCCTTCTCAAATCCAACCCCTCTCACTCACATACTTATCCAACCTAAATTTGAAACTTCCCAAGGTTTTAGCTTCGATAACCCTACTAGGCAGACTGTTCCACTCAACTACCCTATTACCAAACCAGTACTTTCCTATATCCTTTCTAAATCTAAACTTATCTAATTTGAATCCATTACTGCAGGTTCTCTCTTTGAGGGATAGCCTCAAAACCTTATTTATATCCCCTTTGTTAATACCCATCTTCCACTTATACACTTCGATCATGTCTCCCCTCATTCTTCGTCTAAGTGAATGTAGTTTTAGGGTCTTCAATCTTTCTTCATACAGAAGATTTCTAATGCTATGTATTAATTTTGTCATTCTACGCTGAATGTTTTCTAACGAATTTATGTCCATTGTGTAATATGGGGACCAGAATTCAGCTGCATAATCTAGGTGAGGCCTCAATAAAGATGTGAAATGCTGTAATAAAACTGCTGGACTTCTGTTGCTTACACTTCTTGATATAAATCCCAGTAATCTGTTTGCCTTATTACATATGCTTAGGCACTGCTGTCTTGGTTTAAGGCTACTGCTTACTATAACCCCCAAGTCCTTTTCGCAATCTGTATGGTTAAGTTTTACATTATTTAACTTACAAGTGCTAGCGTTATGGACACTCCTGAGCTTCAGAACCTTGCATTTATCCACATTGAACTGCGTCTGCCACTTTTCTGACCAGGTATGAGTTTGTCTAAATCCTCCTGAAGTTCCATGACATCTACATTTGAATCAATTATCCTACCTATCTTTGTGTCATCAGCAAATTTGCTTATTTCATTAGCAATTCCTTCATCAAGGTCAATGGTATACATTATAAACAGCAACGGGCCTAAGAACACACTTGTTACAGATCCCCACTCGAATTTAACCCCACTTATGCACACACTGCTTCCTGTCGGTGAGCCATGACTCGATCCGTGACAGAAATTTTCCCCCAATCCCACGAGCTGCCACTTTAACAGTCTTTGGTGCGGTACTCTATCGAAAGCCTTATTAAAATCCAAATAAACAATATCGAATTCTTTATTGTGATCAACGGCCTCAAAAGCTTTACTCAAGAAAGTTAGTAAATTAGTTAGGCAGGAACGTCCCCTTGTGAATCCAAGCTGAGTGTCATTAATCAAATTATGCTTATCAATATGACTTCTTATACTATCAGCTATAATTGACTAATAATTTGCCTACAATTGAGGTTAGGCTTATTGGGTGGTAATTCGATGGTAACGACTTGCCCCCTGCTTTAAAAATAGGAATTACATTAGACATCTTCCACATATCAGACACTACACCTGTTTGAAGATATAAATTAAAAATATTAGTCAACTGTTCAGAGTTCCATTTTGCACTCCTTAAGAACCCTTGAAAAATAGCTCATCAGGGCCCGGCGATTTAATTTGTTTCAGTCGGGTCTATTTGCTCCATAACCATTTCGCTAGTGACTGATATTACATAATTGATCTTCAGGCCCACTGTAAAAATTAATTACTGGAATATTGTTGAAACAAAGATGTCTGGTAAAGTTGGATTTCAGTGGTGACCTGTACTTAGCTCAGTGAGGACATGTCTAGTGTACTCTGTGGACTGAACCAAGATGCCCTTCATTGAGCAACTTTACCAGCAGCATAAGGAGGAATTGAGGGTAGCGAAGATAGAGATATGGCGACTGACTGAGGAAAACAAGAGGAATCACAGTAGTCCTCTTGTTGCAAGTCCTCAGGTCAAGAAGGGAACCTGGACAGTGGCTGGACAGCATGGAACGAAGTTGATGATCAAGAAGACGAATGGAAAGGTAGAAACAATGAAGGAAACTGTTGTGGAAACATCCACGGCATTCTCCGTGCTGCCCAACGAATGTGAGTCGACTACTGGGAAGTCATGACAAATGACACCAAGGCAAAATAATGTTGTTGTTGGGGATAGCCAGGTTAGGTATATGGATAGGGCCTTCTGCTTGAAGGATAGGAGTAGGAGACAAGAGGGTCTGCTTGCCTGGGGCTGGGATCAATCTTATTATCTGCCTCAGTGCTGGAGGCAATTATGTAGGCTAGCGTAGAAGTGAGGATTCAGTTAGAAGGTTCAAGAGAGCAACAGACATAATTAGGAAGAGGGGGGGACCCTGTTATATGTGGCATTTTGCCAAGAAGGGGTGTCAGAAATGAATGGTTGTCCAGAGCAATTGGTATTAGCCCTTTGACTGTTTTGGTCGTATACATACGTCTTACGAGCCACCGTGTTTGATGTATGTATACTCAAATTCTAGCAGCTTCAAATCAAGCAGGAGAAAGCTGGTAGGCCCACATGTGAGAGAATGGGTCTGTGTGCCCCATATAAAAAAAAATCCTACAGCACGCAGTGCATAACGAGAAAAAAAAAAACTCCGACCATTTTTTTTAATTAAAATGCCAACTTTGTGGTATACTTTTGTGTAGTATTTATGGTTGTATTCTCGTTTTCTTGGCCTCATTTGATAGAATGAAAAATATATTATAGAAATAGAGGTGATTTTGATTAGTTTTGCTATGAAAAGAACCTTGAAATGGAGCTCAAATTAGGGGAAATGTTCGATTTTTGCCGATGTTCCAAAGTAAACAAATGTCATTTTCCAAAATGACATGTCCAAGCAGCCATTCTAATATGCAGTCATGAATGGGCTGACATTATTTATACAATTATTACAATATTGCAGTAGTCTGCATAACAGTAAATCTTCTATTTTTTTTGTTTGAATAAAAATTCAAAACAGAAAGCAAGAGTAATATCAGAGGGGGCTGGAGACATGACTGATGATCAAAGAAAATGTTATTTTAGAGCCAGGAATGTGTGAATTGTTCATTCTGAACCCTATTTTGAAATGGTCATTTTTTAATTTTCGTGAAATTGGCCAAATTGCAAATTTCTGACCAAGTTATTGAGTAGTTGAAATCGTTAAATGGGCAGTTTCTTGTACTCAATCAATAGAAAAAATGGAGTTCTAAAGAAATAGCTATGAGATTAGTCTACTGGAACAATGGAATTAGCTGAAAATAGGGCTCAAAGTGGGCAAAATCGCTGATTTGTAAATATCGCTGAGGTGGCTAACTTCGTGAGAGCGTAATTCTGTCAGTTTTCCGTCAAATTTCGTTCTTTTGGTGTCATTACAATTGGGAAAAGATTCTCTATCATTTCATAGGAAAAAATAATGGGGGGGGGGATTTTGTGACACCAGGAGACACCTCAGGATTTGGGGTTGCAAAAGTCAAGGGGTTAATTGTTGGCTGGACAAACACTAAGGATAACGCAGTACCATTCATTAACAACTGGGACCACTTCTATGGCCGAAAATGTATGCCAGGGATGGAGTTCACTTATCCAGGGCAGGTGTGGGTTTTCTTGCTAGCTCCGTTGAGAGGGTTGTTAGGACTTTTAACCCTTTCAGGGTCCGTCCCGTAGATCTACGGCTTTACGTTCAGGGTCCAAACCGTAGATCTACGCCATGAGCTCAGCTCACTCTGATAAACTGAGTGGTACATTTGGGCCTAGATATGAGAGAATACATCTATGTGGTATGTGTGCACCACATAAAACAGATCCTGCAGCACACTGTGTATAATGAGAGAAAAAAAATGAAATCATGATTTTTCGATTAAAACAGCAACTTTGCAGTGTTTTTTCGTATGTTTTTTATAGTTGTATTTGCGATTTCTTGGTCTCATTTGATAGAATGGAAGACATATTACAGAAATAGTGATGATTTTGACTGGTTTTAGCACTGGAAATGGCTTGAAACTGAGCTCAAAGTAGCGGAAATGTTAAATTTTTGCCGATATTCAAGAGTAAACAAACGACCTCACACGTCTAATACACGTCAGCTGGTGGGTCTAATATACATTCACAAATATGGTGATGATATTTATACAATTATTACAGTATTGCATAACAGTAAATCTTCTATTTTTTGGTGTGAATAAAAATTCATTATGTGAATAAAAAATCAAAATGGAATTTATTTGTAAAGCCTCAAAATGTAACTAATGAACAGAGGAAATGTTAGTTTAGTTCCAGGAATACCTACATTGTTTATTCTGGACCCTATTTTGAAATTGGAATATTTTGAACTTTGTATTAAATTGGCCAAATTAACAATTTCCGATCACTTTATTTTGTAGTTGAAACAGTTGACTTGGCGATTTCTTGTGCTCAATCGATAGAATAGAAGTAATACTAGTGAAATAGCTAAGAATTTGGTTGATTAGAATAATGTAATTAGCCTAAAATGGGAGTCAAAGTCGGCAAAATCGCCGATTCGTAAATATCGCTGACACATCAAAATTCGCGAGAGCATAATTGCGTCAATTTTCCACCAAATTTCGTACTTTTTGTTTTATTACCTTCACAAAAAGATTCTCTACGATTTCATAAGAAAAAATAAATTTTTTTTTTTTAAATTCTTGGACACTGGTGCGTGACTCCAGATTTGGGCCTTTAACCCTGAAAGGGTTAAACTAGGATTAATAACAAAAAAAAGGCACAATACCGTGACTGGAACGATACACAAATAACCCGCACATAAAAGAGAGAAGCTTACGGCGACATTTCGGACCGACTTGGACCACTTACAAAGTCACACTAACCAGAAGTGGAGCAGGACGGCTATATATAGGCAGGAAGAGGTGGTGGTAGTAGTAGTAGTAGTACAAGAATGGTACTACTACTACCACCACCTCTTCCTGCCTATATATAGCCGTCCTGCTCCACTTCTGGTTAGTGAGACTTTGTAAATGGTCCAAGTCGGACCGAAACATCGTCGTAAGCTTCTCTCTTTTATGTGCGGGTTATTTGTGTAAACTAGGATTAGTTAGAGGTATGGGGTTTAGAAATGAAAAATAATGAGTATGGATACATTGATTTAGGCTTTGATATTATAAATCTTAATAATAACAGTCATGGAGTAATGCTGGGTAATGATAATTTCAGAAATTGTGTGAAAGCAAAGGTGAACAGGAAAAATGTGCAGAAGAAAAAACGTATGATGGTATTTTATGCTAACAGCTGAAGTGCAAGAAATAAGATTAATGAACTACGTTTGGTAGCATGTGCTGGGAACTTTAATGTCATTGCAATAACAAACTGGTATGATTTAAAAAGTCGGGATGTGATTGCTGAGTGTGATATTCAAGGGTTTAAGTTGTTCCATGTGGATTGATGTAATGGGATGGGGGGAGGAATTGCATTATATGTACGAGAAAATATTAATCGTTGCATAAAAACAGGTATAAAAATAGATGGACTAGTAACAATCTGTTTGGGTATAGTTTGTGGGTGAAGAAAAACTAATTCTAGGTATAATATACCGACCTCCAGGCTTGGATCACAATAGAGGGAAACTTCTTTGGGATGAAACTGTTAGGACTTCTAGACACTAATGTAGTGATAGTAGGGGATCTTAACTTTAGTCAAATTGACTGGACTTCTTTGACCGGTAATCTGGAGTCGTGACTTTATGGAAGCAGTTCAGGATTGTTTTCGGAAGCAGTGTGTAACAGAACCTACCAGGGGCAATAATTTGCTCGACCTAGTCTTGTCAAATAAGGAAACGCTCATAAATAATCTGGAGATCACTGAAGAGCATAGCGCGAGTGATCACAAATTCATGACATATAGCATTAACTGGGAATACAAGCATAATGATAATACAGTAAAAATCCCTTATTTTCTTCCTGCCGATTATAGACTTAGGGAACACCTGTCTAATCTCGATTGGGGTTATCTAGCTAATGATTTTATTGACGACAATCATACTTATGATTACGAAGCGATCTGCGTTCATGATTTTTTCTTAATAATGTACACCGTGCTGAGAGTATATACATTCCCCAGAGAGAAATTAGATCTAATAATAACGATCCTAAATGGGTTAACAGGAGGCTAAAGCATCTATTAGGGGAGAAAAAGGAGAATTTATAAGCGCTTCAGAAGAGAAGAGGTTAACCTTACTGACCAATATGTTCAGCTTAAGAGAGAAGTAAAAGTGGATTAGAAGGGCAAAACATGATTATGCAATTAGAGTTGCTGATGAATCAAAGACCAATCCAAAGGGGTACTTTCATGTGTATAGAATGAAGGTCAAGGAAAAAAGTAGGACCTCTGAAAATTGGGAATAGACAGTTGACAGATAACGAACTGGAAATGCGTTCCTTATTTAATGACTATTTTTTGTCAGTTTTTACACAGGAAGACATAAATGAGATTCCAGAAATTAATAATTATTCAGTTTCTGATGAATTCAAATTAACTAATATTACTGTCATGAGGGACATGGTTATCAGATAGACAAACTGAAGCAAATTAAGTCCCCGGGGCCCGACGAGTTGTGTTCTAGGGTACTTAAGGAATGCAAGATGGAATTTAGTCAGCCATTAACGAGTGTGTTTAATGTGTCCATCCTTACTGGTGTTGTACCAGAGTTGTGGAAGATGGCAAATGTGGTTCCTATATTCAAATCAGGGGATAAGTCCATTCCTTCAAATTACCGTCCAAAAAGCCTAACTTCTATAGTGGACAAGTTATTTGAATCAATTATACTGACATAATTATAAGTCACCTTGAAGGGCATAATTTGATTAATGAATCCCAGCACGAGTTCACGAGAGGTCGCTCCTGCCTAACAAATTTACTGATGTTCTTCATTAGGACATTTGAGGCAGTAGACAGTGATAAAGAATATGATATTGTTTATTTGGATTTTAGTAAAGCCTTCGATAGAGTACCTCACAAGAGACTCTTAAGAAAAGTGGCAGCTCATGGTATAGGAAGTAAAGTTCTAGTATGGATAAAGGCATGCTTTAACAATAGAAAGCAGAGAGTTTCCATTAATGGGGTCATATCTGAATGGGGATTAGTCACTAGTGGCGTTCCACAAGGATCAGTTTTAGGCCCTCTCTTGTTCATAACTTACATTAATGACCTTGATGAAGGGATTATGAGTGACATAAGCAAATTTGCTGATGATACAAAGATAGGCCATATAATACATTCCGAGGAGGATAGCAATGAACTCCAGGAGGATTTGGACAAATTAATGTCTTGGTCTGAAAAATGGCAGATGAAGTTCATTGTGGATAAGTGTAAGGTACTAGTCCTTGGTAATGAAAATAACCATCGAAGCTATAAACTAGGTGAAGTAGAGCTTGATCATACAGAATGTGAGAGACTTGGGAGTCATGGTAAGCAGAAATCTAAAGCCAAGACAGCAGTGCCTTAGTGTGCTCAACAATTCTAACAGATTACTTGGATTTATCTCAAGAAGTAACTATAGTCCAAAAGTTATTTTATAGCTCTATACATCACTAGTGAGGTCTCATTTAGATTATGCTGCTCAGTTTTGGTCCCCTTACTACAGGATGGATATAGACTCATTAGAGAACATACAGAGAAGAATGACTAAAATGATTTACTGAGTAAGGAATCTCCCGTATGAAGATAGACTTAAAGCCTTACATCTCCACTCTGGAGAGATGTAGAATGAGGGGAGATATCACTGAAGTGTATAAGTTGTAGAATGAGGGGAGATATCATTGAAGTGTATAAGTGGATGACGGGCATAAACAAAGGAGATATTAATAAAGTACTGAGGGTGTCGAACCAGGTAAGAACCAGAAATAATGGATTTAAGTTGGATAAATTTAGATTTAGAAAGGACATAGGTAAGTACTGGTTTTGTAACAGAGTTGTGGATGCATGGAACAATCTTCCCAGTAGGGTGATTGAGGCTAGGACCTTGGGTAGCTTCAAAAAGAGATTGGACAAATATATGAGTGGGAGGGGCTGGGTCTGATTGGTGTCATTGGGTACGGGAGTAAATTCTTGGGTAGCTCTGGGTAGAGGTCTTTTTGATAAGGACCTGCCTTGTATGGGCCAGTAGGCCTTATGAAGTGTTCCTCCATTCTAATGTTATGTTCATATCACCGACTTCAGTAAGTTATCTAGGCGGCAGGTTCAGCAACCTGTTAAAAAATATACCAAGAGCTACCCAAGAATTAGTTTACATTAGATAACCAATAGTTAGTTTACATTAACTAGTGCTTGCTTGGGAGAGCTCTTCACCCGTAACGAAATATCCACGCCTTCCCAACTGATCAAGAACACTGGTGTTCAACCTAAATGCCAAATACGGTATACAAATACCTCGTAAGCAAGAGAGAAACTTGTGAAAAAGTTTTGGGTTATATGTGTATTCTTCATCACAGTATTGTGCCTCTTATTCTGAATGTCAAATACCAAGTTCTGGTGGGGCCCAGTGAAGTCGCCTACTTTTTACATCGCCATCAAGTTAATCCAGGCAGCAGATTCAGCAATTTGATAAAATACATCATTACCTTGAATAATTCAACAAGTTAGGTATAAAATAAGGCATGCACATTTTTATGAAATTTATACTTAGGCTGTCATCTATTGAGGACACAGTTAACCTCCAAGAAGATATAAACAAAGTTTTCCAGTGGGCAATGGAAAACAATGATGTTCAATGAGGACAAATTCCAACTATTTCGTTATGGAAAACTGGAGGGGATAATAACTAGAACAGAGTATACTACAAACTCTGGCCATACAACAGAGCAGAAAAATAATGTAAGGGACCTGGGAGTAGTAATGTCTGAGGATCTCACTTTCAAGCATCACAACACTGCCACAATCACAAGTTCAAAAAAAAATGATAGGATGGATAATGGGAACATTCAAAACAAGAGATGCCAAGCCATTGATGATCCTTTTCAAATCACTTGTTCTCTCTAGGCTGGAATACTGCTGTACATTAACATCTCTGTTCAAAGCAGGTGAAACTGCAGATCTAGAGTGTACAGAGAACCTTTACTGCACATTTAAGTTCTGTTAACCACCTTAACTACTGGGAACCCTTGGAAGCACTTAACTTGTACTTGCTGGAACGCAGGAGAGATACATATATCATAATCTACACTTGGAAAATCCTGGAAGGAATGATCCCGAATCTGCACACAGAAATCACTCCCTACGAAAGTAAAAGACTGGACAGGTGATGCGAAATACCCCCAATTAAAAGTAGGGGTGCCATTGGTACACTAGGAGAAAACACCATAAACATCTGGGGCCTAAGACTGTTCAACAGCCTCCCACCAAGCATAAAGGGAATTACCAATAAACCCCTGGCTGCCTTCAAGAGAGAGCTGGACAGATACCTAAAGTCAGTGCCGGATCAGCCGGGCTGTGGTTCATACGCTGGGCTGCGTGCGGCCAGCATTAATAACAGCCTGGTTGATCAGGCCCTGATCCACCGGGAGGCCTGGTCGTGGACCGGGCCGCGGGGGCGTTGATCCCCGGAATAACCTCCAGGTAGACTCCAGGTAGGAACTTGCAGCAGTAGAAAAGTATATTTTACAAACCAATCAGTGACTTGACAGGGTGAGACTGCTGGTATTCTTTGATTCAGCAGAATTTTAAAGGCAAAGTAACAAGATTTTGAATAACTGGACAATAGTACATATGGAAAGCCCCTGGTTAAGCAAAGCATTCTGGGAAAGATTAAACTGATTGTAAAGCTAGTATAACAGAACATAAAACACTGCACATGCATGTATACAGACGTTAACAACATGCATTGAATAAAAGTAATTCTCGCGAATATACAAAATTTACCATGTGAAATTAAATCAGATGTGTTTTCAGGTACATTAGGCAACATTTAGCATAGTACATTGAAGCAATCCTGTCAAGTGCAAAAACATTTACAGGTATCCATTTCTCACTATTTTTAACAGGATGGTGATATAGATGACAGTTACTACCCTACATCAGTTATGCTCCCATAAAAATAGGATAGGAGCACTAAACCTGCACAATGGAAAAAGTTAGAATTATTGGAGATTTGATAAGTACAAATGGAAAATTAGAAGGAAATGCCAATGATCTCATCATTAACAAGTCACCAATAGGTCAGACATATGCAATATTTTTTTTGGCTGGCAGAGTTCACCCACACAAATTTAATAAAACTATACCTAAGCACTAAACAGTCTAACTTAAACTATGTTGTTGAATAACTCTTAGTTTCAAGTCGCTAATAACAAAGGCACAATACCATGACTGGAACAATACACAAATAACCCGCACATAGGAGAGGTGAGCTTATGACGAAGTTTCGGTCTGACTTGGACCAGTGTGACTTTGTAAATGGTTCAAGTTGGACCAAAAACGTCATCATAAGCTTCCCTCTCTTATGTGTGGGTTATTTGTGTATTTCAAGTCACAGCCTGTTGCCTTGATAACTCAACAATGAGATATGAAAAGCTGGTTTCAGCAGCCACCACATGAAAGCTGGTTTCAGCAGCCACCACATGAAAGCTGGTTTCAGCAGCCACCACATGAAAGCTGGTTTCAGCAGCCACCACATGAAAGCTGGTTTCAGCAGCCACCACATGAAAGCTGGTTTCAGCAGCCACCACATGAAAGCTGGTTTCAGCAGCCACCACATGAAAGCTGGTTTCAGCAGCCACCACATGAAAGCTGGTTTCAGCAGCCACCACATGAAAGCTGGTTTCAGCAGCCACCACATGAAAGCTGGTTTCAGCAGCCACCACATGAAAGCTGGTTTCAGCAGCCACCACATGAAAGCTGGTTTCAGCAGCCACCACATGAAAGCTGGTTTCAGCAGCCACCACATGAAAGCTGGTTTCAGCAGCCACCACATGAAAGCTGGTTTCAGCAGCCACCACATGAAAGCTGGTTTCAGCAGCCACCACATGAAAGCTGGTTTCAGCAGCCACCACATGAAAGCTGGTTTCAGCAGCCACCACATGAAAGCTGGTTTCAGCAGCCACCACATGAAAGCTGGTTTCAGCAGCCACCACATGAAAGCTGGTTTCAGCAGCCACCACATGAAAGCTGGTTTCAGCAGCCACCACATGAAAGCTGGTTTCAGCAGCCACCACATGAAAGCTGGTTTCAGCAGCCACCACATGAAAGCTGGTTTCAGCAGCCACCACATGAAAGCTGGTTTCAGCAGCCACCACATGAAAGCTGGTTTCAGCAGCCACCACATGAAAGCTGGTTTCAGCAGCCACCACATGAAAGCTGGTTTCAGCAGCCACCACATGAAAGCTGGTTTCAGCAGCCACCACATGAAAGCTGGTTTCAGCAGCCACCACATGAAAGCTGGTTTCAGCAGCCACCACATGAAAGCTGGTTTCAGCAGCCACCACATGAAAGCTGGTTTCAGCAGCCACCACATGAAAGCTGGTTTCAGCAGCCACCACATGAAAGCTGGTTTCAGCAGCCACCACATGAAAGCTGGTTTCAGCAGCCACCACATGAAAGCTGGTTTCAGCAGCCACCACATGAAAGCTGGTTTCAGCAGCCACCACATGAAAGCTGGTTTCAGCAGCCACCACATGAAAGCTGGTTTCAGCAGCTACCACATGAAAGGGATATAAAGCTACAAAGAATAAAATTAAAAGAAAACATGCAACCTTGGCTTCATATCAAGAAGCATAAATAATAGGAGTCCTCAGGTTGTTCCTCAACTCTATATATCCTTGGTTAAGCCTCATTTAGATTATGTTGCACAGTTTTGGTCACCATATTATAGAATGGATATAAATGCTCTGGAAAACGTACAAAGGAGGATGACAAAGTTGATCCCAAGCATCAGAAATCTTTCCTACGAGGATAGACCGAGGGCCCTGAATCTGCACTCTAGAAGGGCGTAGAATTGGGGGGGATATGATTGAGGTGTATAAATGGAAGACAGGAATAAATAAAGGGGATGTAAATAGGACTCACAACAATGGTTTTAAGTTGGAAAAATTCAGATTCAGGAAGGATATAGGAAAGCACTGGTTTCGTAATAGCATTGTGGATGAATGGAACACACTCCCAAGTACAGTTATAGAAGCTAAAACATTGTGTAGTTTTAAAAATAGGTTAGATAAATACATGAGTGGGTGTGGGTGGGTGTGAGTTGAACCTGATTAGCTTGTGTTACTAGGTCAGTTGCCGTGTTCCTTCCGTAAGTGAATGTGACCTGACCTAACTAGGTTGGGGCGTTGGCTTAAGCCAGTAGGAGACTTGGACCTGCCTCGCATGGGCCAGAAGGCCTGCTGCAGTGTTCCTTCTTTCTTATTCTCTTAACCTTGGATGAAAGTTTGTTAAGCTTCAGATTTAAAATAGAAAGGAAAACACTGGCTTTGTGAGAGGGACAAGTAGAATAAACCATCACTTAGGATAAAAATAATTATTAAAACTGGTATGAACAAGTGGATGAAAGTATGACCTGCCAAGTAGGCCAATATTTGGCTCAAAGTAAATATTGGTTATTTCTTCCAGTTCATTAACTTATTAACAAATTAAACTCTGCAAATTAGAGAAAGGAAATATAAACACTTAGCAGTATAATGTGATTCTTTATTGACAACGTTTTTGCCCACGCAGTGACCTTCCTCAAGTCACAAACAGATCTACCTGGGCGAGAGAGACACGAATATTTATAGGATGAGAATGCTGGGTCAGGTGGAAAATGCTGCACGTGACAATCTTCCAAGTAGGATCTAGAACCTTGGGTAGCTTTAAAAAGAGATTAGATAAGTATATGAGTAGACCTGCAGACCTCCACTTGACCCAGCATTCTCATCCTACAAATACTCGCGTATCTCTCACCCAGGTAGATCTGTTTGTGACTTGATAAAGCCCCCTGCGTGGGCAAAACTTTGTCAATAAAGGATCACACTATACTGCTTAAGTGTTTATATTTCCACTCTCAGTATTTTATACCATTTATTTCCATCTGCAAGTTAGATTACTGCTGCTGCGAAATATACGATTTTATTCGGATTTTTAACCTCAGGGTTAGCCACCTAGGATAACCCAAGAAAAACAATGTCAGTGAGGTAGTCTTATTTCCACTGGGGGTCTTCAATCTATTCCCCCAGAATGCGACCCAAACCCAGGTAACGACTTACCTGCTAGATGAACGGGACAACAGGGATCGAACCACGGACAGTATGAGATGAGTGTTACCTACCAGGCCACAGGACACTACAACCAACAAGATGATACATCACTATGACAACAGAATCCTTCAGCGAGACATTTCACAGAGACTAGGCCTGTTTATATCTATATTTGAAAATAAAGTTGTCCATGGAAAACATTGCCAAAAGTCAACCTTGTTAAATCTATCAACTATATGGGAAAACTGTTCTAAGTACTACAGCTGATTTTTACAAATCTTCACATCTTTTTTTTTTCTAAAAATTTTGAGGATTCATTTAAATACCGTGAAAATAACGTTAATATATGGTCCAGGTGAACCAGTGGTTCAGTATCTGCCTAGAGGAAGCCCATAAATAACGGTGCTTGACCGTCAGTGCATCTTCCTCCTTACAAATTATACCATTCCAGCTGCAGCAAGCATGATGGAGTGATGGAGTTGCAGTAGTGAGGAGTGATGGAGGGAGGTGGGCCGGCCAAACCTCCCTCCCAACACTAAACATTCAATTTTAACAAAAGACTACAACCACTAAACATTTTAAACCTTAAAATTTCGGTTGTATTGCAAAGTTCTCTATCATCCCATGCCTCTGGTGGCGGAAAATACCTTGAACGTGTAGCAGTGAAGGCTAGATTAACAAAGGTGCTTAATAAGGCATGCCTGCCTTCTCAAAATGGGAACGACGCAACTTCTTTACCAATCAATATTATCACTAATTGGCCGCCTTAACCTGGGTAAAACTGAGGCAGCACATGCACACACGCACCCGACACTCGGCTGCAACCTCGCCGCGACACTAGGACGCCAAAGAGACTGAGAAAACCTTAAATAAGGAGGAGGTTCGCGGTAACTCACAGTGAGGAGGGAAGGGCTCGTGGGCTTTCGCAATCTGGAACTCTCCTCCCACAATCACTCTGACGATCACACACTCTTCGAAAATATGTTATATTCAATTCTACCAGCTTTTATCTTCACTTCCAATCGGCAAACTCTCTCTTTTAAATACCAAAATTTATAAAGTCAGTTTTCTATGCTTGGTATTATAAATTAACTGAGATCAAAGAAGATAGCACTGTGAGAATGATGATTGGAACGCTTCCTGAAGGATGACGTCACAGACAGTCTAGTGTCATGGCGGCTTCTCGGCAACCGTTCATGCCTCTCAGAAATAAATCGATGAGTAAACATCGGAAATTTCCCTTATGAGACTTCTTAGCAACCTTGTCAAACATGTACTGCTCAAACTCGTCCCCCGGTGTATGAAAATAACATCCGCTATGCCTAATATACAGGACTAGCAGGGTAGTAAAAATATTCCTTCATATTCATTATACGACCATTTACTTTGTTACGTAATATTAATAATAAATTGATTACGTCACTGTCAGTGGTGTCAAAAACACATGTAGGCGATAAGACAATCTATTGGTACATATATCTCTACATTCTTCCGGAGAGATTTCCAAGGCTACCCAAATTAAATGACCTATTAAACAGTATTGGAAACTAGCTTTTAATACTCCAGCATATATATATATATATATATATATATATATATATATATATATATATATATATATATATATATATATATATATATATATATATATATATATATATATATCAGTGTCTCCTCCTACATGCATGTTACAAAATGAAAGTTATGGCAGGTGGACCAAGGTGTAAATTGTTAGAAGCGAATGTATTGAGCACTTGAATGAAGGACTTGGGAATATAGCGGAAGTATGGAGGTAAACCCACCCCACCACAGCCTCCACACCCCCACCCACCCGATTACCTTCACCCCATCACCGCTACCACCACCATTGCTCCAACAACCATCACCACCACCAACCCTACCCCAACAACCATCACCAACCCTACCCCAACAACCACCACCAACCCTACCCCAACAACCATCACCAACCCTACCCCAACAACCATCACCAACCCTACCCCAACAACCATCACCAACCCTACCCCAACAACCATCACCAACCCTACCCCAACAACCATCACCAACCCTACCCCAACAACCATCACCAACCCTACCCCAACAACCACCACCAACCCTACCCCAACAACCATCACCAACCCTACCCCAACAACCATCACCAACCCTACCCCAACAACTATCACCAACCCTACCCCAACAACCATCACCAATCCTACCCCAACAACCACCACCAACCCTACCCCAACAACCATCACCAACCCTACCCCAACAACCATCACCACCACCAACCCTACCCCAACAACCATCACCACCACCAACCTTACCCCAACAACCATCACCACCACCAACCCTATTCCAGCAGCCATCACCACCACCAACTCTATTCCAACAACCATCACCATCACCAACCCTACCCCAACAACCACCATCACCACCAACCCTACCCCAACAACCATCACCACTACCAATCCTACCCCAACAACCATTACCACCACCACCCCTACCACAACCACCATCACCACCATCCCTACCCCAACAACCATCACCACTACCAATCCTACCCCAACAACCATTACCACCACCACCCCTACCACAACCACCATCACCACCATCCCTACCCCAACAACCATCAACACCACCAACCCTACCCCAACAACCATCACCACCACCAACCCTACCCCAACAACCATCACCACCACTACCACCCTCACCACAGCCACCTTCACCGCCCAAGAACCCCTCTCTAATACCACCACCCCCTCATGGAAGGTTCCTTGATGTTGGTGAGGGGCTCTTGATTTAGAGAATTGGATCTGTGCTCCAGTTCCCCGAATTAAGCCTGAATGCCTTCCACATCCCCCCCCCCGGGCGCTGTATAATCCTATGGGTTTAGCGCTTCCCCCTTGATTATTTACCTGGAGTTTACCTGGAGAGAGTTCCGGGGGTCAACGCCCCCGCGGCCCGGTCTGAGACCAGGCCTCCTGGTGGATCAGAGCCTGATCAACCAGGCTGTTGCTGCTGGCTGCACGCAAACCAACATACGAGCCACAGCCCGGCTGATCCGGAACTGACTTTAGGTGCTTGTCCAGTGCCAGCTTGAAGACTGCCAGGGGTCTGTTGGTAATCCCCCTTATGTGTGCTGGGAGGCAGTTGAACAGTCTCGGGCCCCTGACACTTATTGTATGGTCTCTTAACGTGCTAGTGACACCCCTGCTTTTCATTGGGGGGATGGTGCATCGTCTGCCAAGTCTTTTGCTTTCGTAGTGGGTGATTTTCGTGTGCAAGTTCGGTACTAGTCCCTCTAGGATTTTCCAGGTGTATATAATCATGTATCTCTCCCTCCTGTGTTCCAATATTCTGATTAATGCTCTCCTAAATGCTCTACCTGCCTCACCTAAACATATAGCTATAAGCTATGCTGATGATATCATGATCCATACAACAGGGCATAAGAAGATGAATACCATTCTTAATGAAGTTCAAGCAATTTGTAATCGACTAGGCCTTATAATATCTTCCTCTAAAACAAAGATATTAACAAGCAAACGACATCCCCCACCCATCTATTTGCAGGGTGAAATCATTAGCTACGTTAAAACTTACAGATATCTTGGTGTAGATGTACCCTTTAACAAATCCACTATACCACAACTAAACAAGAAATGCAAAGCTAGGCTAAATGCTCTCAAAGCTGTTGCTGGCTACAATCCCAACTATGGTGCTAATGTGAGAATCGTGAGAATGATGTACATAGCCTATGTTAGGTCCTTAATTGATTATGCTGCTCCCATGTTGATATTAGCTAGAGAAAGTTCCCTCCGACCCTTGGAGTTAATGCAAAATGAAGCTCTCAGGATTATTCTTGGCTGTCCCAGATCTACAAAAGTTCTTAACATGAGGAAGGAGCTTGGTATTTCTAGTATCAGTGATAGGATTGTTGAAATTAACACTGTACTCGGTATTAGAATGTTGAGAAACGAACCAGACACTGTCACAGTGAATCTTACCAAGTGTCTAGAGGTAAATACACACAGATCTAAATGGATTGTGAAAACGTGCAATTGCATTAAGTTTTATAACCTGCATGAACTGTATCACTGTTGGCAACAAGAGCATTTCACCCCTCCATGGAAGATGTGTTCATTTAATATCACATACCTACAAGTCCCTCCCAAGAAGCTCATTGCTAGTAATCCCTTCCTTAAATCTCTTGTTAGAGCAACTGCTCAAGAAGAAATTTTTCGCCTAGCTGGTAGTAATAAGTTATCACAAGTTATATACACTGATGGATCTAAACAGGAGTCTTCTGGCAGGGCTGCATCTGCTCTTGTTGCCACCTCCCTAGTTAAGAACGATAATAAATTTGTTGAGTTAGGCATAAGAATTAACAACTGGGCGTCTACACTGCAAACTGAATTGTTTGCAATCCTAATGGCGCTAAAGCTAACCTATGACACTGAGCTTGACTCTATCATCATTACTGATTCTATGTCATCATTGAAGGCTCTTGGCTCATATAATGACTCCAACAACATGCTCATTGGGGAAGCCAGGTATAGATACTCAAAAATTAGGGACAAAGGAATTAATGTACAATTGCTATGGATCCCATCACACATTGGATTACTCCTTCATGATAAAGTTGATATGTTAGCCAAGAAGAGTATCCAGAAGGAGAACGTAGAATATAACTTTGGTATAACTGTGTCTAGCATTAGGAATAATATTAGGAGAGAAGTAAATAATGAAGATGATTGTTATAGGAATGCAGTTAGAAGCCTGAGTAGATCTATAACCCACTATGATAACATGAACGTAGATAAGTATGTTTATGGAGCAACTTGCAATGTGAACAGACTGACTGATGTTGTAGTGGCCAGGCTTAGGCTTGGTTACAAGTACTTCTGGCAGTTTGGGAGACACACAGATGATCAAACTAAATGTAAATTATGTGATCAGGCATATGGTCACTGTCTTGAACACTATGTGCTTAATTGTCCACTTATTGAGGAATACAGAGACAGACAGTATAATAACCTATGTGACATGTCAAGATATCTTATTAATGAAAATAAGATACCAGATATACTAAGCAAATTTCCTAAATTTGCTTGTAACAGATAAGTGAACTATAGATATGTAGATATAAATCCATATGTATTCCTGTTAACCCTTTGGGGCCTAGTTCCTAGGCCTTTTGTGTATCCACATGCTCTCGCGCTACCGTCCACAGGATGGATATGGGGTGCACAATAAACTAGCCACTTCGGTGGCAAAATCTAAATCTGTGTTCCAGGGAATACAGGTTTAGGAACCTCAAGCGCTCCCAATAATTGAGGTGTTTTATCTCCGTTATGCGCGCCGTGAAAGTTCTCTGTACATTTTCTAGGTCGGCAATTTCACCTGCCTTGAAAGGTGCTGTTAGTGTGCAGCAATATTCCAGCCTAGATAGAACAAGTGACCTGAAGAGTGTCATCATGGGCTTGGCCTCCCTAGTTTTGAAGGTTCTCATTATCCATCCTGTCATTTTTCTAGCAGATGCGATTGATACAATGTTATGGTCCTTGAAGGTGAGATCCTCCGACATGATCACTCCCAGGTCTTTGACGTTGGTGTTTCGCTCTATTTTGTGGCCAGAATTTGTTTTGTACTCTGATGAAGATTTAATTTCCTCATGTTTACCATATCTGAGTAATTGAAATTTCTCATCGTTGAACTTCATATTGTTTTCTGCAGCCCACTGAAAGATTTGGTTGATGTCTGCCTGGAGCTTTGCAGTGTCTGCAATGGAAGACACTGTCATGCAGATTCGGGTGTCATCTGCAAAGGAAGACACGGTGCTGTGGCTGACATCCTTGTCTATGTCGGATATAAGGATGAGGAACAAGATGGGAGCGAGTACTGTGCCTTGTGGAACAGAGCTTTTCACCGTAGCTGCCTCGGACTTTACTCTGTTGACGACTACTCTCTGTGTTCTGTTAGTGAGGAAATTATAGATCCATCGACCGACTTTTCCTGTTATTCCTTTAGCACGCATTTTGTGCGCTATTACGCCATGGTCACACTTGTCGAAGGCTTTTGCAAAGTCTGTATATATTACATCTGCATTCTTTTTGTCTTCTAGTGCATTTAGGACCTTGTCGTAGTGGTCCAATAGTTGAGACAGACAGGAGCGACCTGTTCTAAACCCATGTTGCCCTGGGTTGTGTAACTGATGGGTTTCTAGATGCGTGGTGATAATACCACCACCCAAGACCCCCACTATGGTACCAGTATCACCACTAATGACCCTCACCTCGGTACCTGTATCACTACTACTAATGACCTTCACTATGGTACCAGTATGACCACTAATGACGCCTACCCAGGTACCACCACCTAGGAAGACCCATGAGTGTCCCATGGCCTAGTAAGCAATACTCTCGCCTCACACAGTGTTTATGGTTCAATCCTCGGCAAGGGTGAAAACACGGCGTGTTACACCTACTGTCCTAGTTCACCTAGCAAGTAGGTACCTGGGTGTTAGTTGACTGGTGTGGGTTTCATCCTGGGGGACAAGACTGAAGGACCACAGTGGAAATAGGACAGTCATTGATGATGCACTGCCTCTCTTGGGTTATTCTGGTTGGCTGACCCTCCGGAGTTAAAAGTCCGAACAAAATCTTATCTTATATGACCCCCTACCCATGACAACCACTCAACCACCCCGTCCAAACATCCCACCATAAGACCACCACCCACAAAACAATTTTATTTTTATAAAGTGAAGTATTGTACAGTATATACAGTTATAGTTATTAACATGTATAAACTTGTTGATAGAAAGACCTTCTTAGTTTAATATGTTAAATATGTACCCCATACCCATCCTGTGGGCGGTAGTCAAAAGATTACAGAGGCACATAATGGGTCCAGGGACTGGACCCCAAAGTTTTGATAGCTGAGCAAGTTACAAAGGCAATGAACTCCAGGTAGATTTGGTCACAATTATGACAAGTTACAAAGGTATTTACAGATTACAGAGGTACATAATGGGTCCAGGGACTGGACCCCAAAGTTTTGATAGCTGAACTAGGTACAAAGGTAATGAACTCACAAGTTACAAAGGTAATGAATCCTGTACGTAAAGTTCCTTACTTACGTTTATACATGGCTACAAACATGAACAAATTATAGAGTAATGAGCAATTCACACTTCCACACCCGGTCACAACTGTAATGAGTTATTGGTGCAAATATTAATTGTTGGGTCACACACACACACACACAAATAGGTGAGTACACACACACACGATTGCAAGCACTCACACATATATGAGTACATAAACACACATGCAAACGCACACACAAGCACACACATACAGACATAGACACAGACACACACACAAACACACACACACACACACACACACACACACACACACACACACACACACACACACACACACACACACACACACACACACACACACACACACATACACACACACACACACACACACACACACACAGAGTCAGTGAGTCAGAGAGATATTAGGAAGTATTTCTTCAGTCATAGAGTTGTCAGGCAGTGGAATAGCCTAGAAAATGACGTAGTGGAGGCAGGAACCATACACAGTTTTAAGACGAGGTTTGATAAAGCTCATGGAGCAGGGAGAGAGAGGGCCCAGTAGCAACCGGTGAAGAGGCGGGGTCAGGAGCTAAGACTCGACCCCTGCAACCACAAATAGGTGAGTACAAATAGGTGAGTACACACACACGCACACACAAGGGGACACAGTTGGAAGCTGAAGACACAGATGAATCACAGGGATGTTAGGAAGTATTTCTTCAGCCACAGAGTAGTCAGTAAGTGGAATAGTTTGGGAAGCGATGTAGTGGAGGCAGGATCCATACATAGCTTTAAGCAGAGGTATGATAAAGCTCACGGCTCAGGGAGAGTGACCTAGTAGCGATCAGTGAAGAGGCGGGGCCAGGAGCTCGGACTCGACCCCCGCAACCTCAACTAGGTGAGTACAACTAGGTGAGTACACACACACGCAGACACACACACACGCAGACACACACACGCAGACACACGCAGACACACACACGCAGACACACACACGGAGACACACACACGCAGACACACACACGGAGACACACACACACGCAGACACAAACACACACACAGACACACACATGCCACTCTCACCATACACACACTCTCACACACACAGATACTCACACACACGTACAGCAGGCCTAGTGTCTAATCGACATGTGCCTAGGACAAAATGGTAACTAACACACACACACCAGGCACATCTGAAGCGCACATCAACCAATTAACGGCTGCAGCATATGGACGCCTAGCAAATCTCAGAACAGCATTCCGACATCTTAATAAGGAATCGTTCAGGACCCTGTACACGGTGTACGTTAGGCCCATATTGGAGTATGCGGCACCAGTTTGGAACCCACACCTAGCCAAGCACGTAAAGAAACTAGAGAAAGTGCAAAAGTTTGCAACAAGACTAGTCCCAGAGCTAAGAGGTATGTCCTACGAGGAGAGGTTAAGAGAAATCAACCTGACGACACTGTAGGACAGGAGAGAGAGGGGGGACATGATAACGACTTACAAAATACTGAGAGGAATTGACAAGGTGGACAAAGACAGGATGTTCCAGAGACTGGACACAGTAACAAGGGGACACAGTTGGAAGTTGAAGACACAGATGAATCAAAGGGATGTTAGGAAGTATTTCTTCAGCCACAGAGTAGTCAGGAAGTGGAATAGCTTGGGAAGCGATGTAGTGGAGTCAGGATCCATACATAGCTTTAAGCAGAGGTACGATAAAGCTCATGGTTCAGGGAGAGTGACCTAGTAGCGACCAGTGAAGAGGCGGGGCCAGGAGCTTGGACTCGACCCCTGCAACCTCAACTAGGTGAGAACTAGGTGAGTACACACACACAGACACACACACACAGACACACACACACACACACACACACACACACACACACACACACACACACACACACACACACACACACACACACACACACACACACACACACACATGGAGAGCCAAGATGATGGATGTGGTACTTGAAAACCTCATGCATCAACATGTCAGGGACACAACCAGAGAGAGAGGGGAGGATGAGCCAGCAAGACTGGATCTTGTGTTCACCCTGAGCAGTTCAGACATTGAGGACATCACTTATGAGAGGCCCCTTGGAGCTAGCGATCATGTGGTTCTGAGTTTTGACTATATAGTAGAGTTACAAGTGGAGAAGGTAACAGGAACTGAAGGGGACAGGCCAAACTATAAAAGGGGGGACTACACAGGTATGAGAAACTTCCTGCAGGAGGTTCAGTGGGACAGAGAAATGGTAGGAAAATCAGTAAACGAGATGATGGAATATGTGGCAACAAAGTGCAAGGAGGCAGAGGAAAGTTTTGTTCCCAAGGGAAACGGAAATAATAGGAAGACCAAAACGAGTCCTTGGTTTACCCGAAGGTGTAGGGAGGCAAAAACTAAGTGCAACAGAGAATGGAAAAGGTACAGGAGGCATAGGACCCAGGAAAACAAGGAGATTAGTAGAAGAGCCAGAAACGAGTATGCACAGATAAGGAGGGAGGCCCAGCGACAGTATGAAAACGACATAGCATCGAAAGTCAAATCTGACCCGAAACTGCTGTATAGCCACATTAGGAGGAAGACAACAGTCAAGGACCAGGTGATAAGGCTGAGGAAAGAAGGTGGAGAACTCACAAGAAACGATCAAGAGGTATGTGAGGAGCTAAACAAGAGATTTAAGGAAGTATTTACAGTAGAGACAGGAAGGACTCTGGGGGTACAGACCAGACGGGGACACCAGCAAGGAATACACCAACAAGTGTTGGACGACATACATACAGATGAGGAGGAGGTGAAGAAACTGCTAAGGGACATCGATACCTCAAAGGCAATGGGACCAGACAACATCTCCCCGTGGGTCCTTAGAGAGGGAGCAGATATATTGTGCGTGCCACTTACCACAATCTTCAACACATCCCTGGAAACTGGGCAACTACCTGAGGTATGGAAAACGGCAAATGTAGTTCCCATTTTTAAAAAAGGAGACAGAAAAGAGGCACTAAACTATAGACCTGTGTCATTGACGTGTATAGTATGCAAAATTATGGAGAAGATTATCAGGAGGAGAGTGGTGGAGCACCTGGAACGGAACAGGAGTATAAATGCCAACCAGCACGGATTCACGGAAGGCAAATCCTGTGTCACAAACCTTCTGGAGTTTTATGATAAAATAACAGAAGTAAGACAAGAGAGAGAGGGGTGGGTTGATTGCATCTTCTTGGACTGC
Organism: Cherax quadricarinatus; assembly: GCF_038502225.1. Taxonomy (NCBI): domain Eukaryota; kingdom Metazoa; phylum Arthropoda; class Malacostraca; order Decapoda; family Parastacidae; genus Cherax; species Cherax quadricarinatus. The sequence continues at coordinate 43,140,478 of NC_091315.1, forward strand.
AAGAAGGCCTTTGACACAGTTCCTCACAAGAGATTAGTGCAGAAGCTAGAGCACCAGGCGCATATAACAGGAAGGGCACTGCAATGGATCAGAGAATACCTGACAGGGAGGCAACAACGAGTCATGGTATGTAATGATGTATCACAGTGGGCACCTGTGACGAGCGGGGTCCCACAGGGGTCGGTCCTAGGACCAGTGCTATTTTTGGTATATGTGAACGACATGACGGAAGGGTTAGACTCAGAAGTGTCCCTGTTTGCAGATGATGTGAAGTTAATGAGGAGAATTAAATCTGATGAGGACCAGGCAGGACTTCAAAGAGACCTGGACAGACTGGACACCTGGTCCAGCAAATGGCTTCTCGAATTTAATCCTGCCAAATGCAAAGTCATGAAGATGGGGGAGGGGCACAGAAGACCACAGACAGAGTATAGGCTAGGTGGCCAAAGACTGCAAACCTCACTCAAGGAGAAAGATCTTGGGGTGAGTATAACACCGAGCATGTCTCCGGAAGCACACATCAATCAGATAACTGCTGCAGCATATGGGCGCCTGGCAAACCTGAGAACAGCTTTCCGATACCTTAATAAGAAATCATTCAAGACACTGTACACCGTGTATGTCAGGCCCATACTGGAGTATGCAGCACCTGTTTGGAACCCGCACTTGATAAAGCACGTCAAGAAACTAGAGAAAGTACAAAGGTTTACGACAAGGTTAGTTCCAGAGCTAAGGGGAATGTCCTATGAGGAAAGATTAAGGGAAATCGGCCTGACCACACTGGAGGACAGGAGGGTCAGGGGAGACATGATAACGACATATAAAATACTGCATGGAATAGACAAGGTGGACAAAGACAGGATGTTCCAGGGAGGGGACACAGAAACAAGAGGCCACAATTGGAAGTTGAAGACACAAATGAGTCAGAGAGATAGTAGGAAGTATTTCTTCAGTCATAGAGTTGTAAGGGAGTGGAATAGCCTAGAAAATGACGTAGTGGAGGCAGGAACCATACACAGTTTTAAGACGAGGTTTGATAAAGCTCATGGAGCAGGGAGAGAGAGGGCCTAGTAGCAACCGGTGAAGAGGCGGGGCCAGGAGCTAGGACTCGACCCCTGCAACCACAAATAGGTGAGTACAAATAGGTGAGTACACACACACACACACACACACACACACAGACACACACACACAGACACACACACACCTACAACAGGCCTAGTGTCTAATCGACATGTGCCTAGGACAAAATGGTAACACACACACACACACCTACAACAGGCCTAGTGTCTAATCGATATGTGCCTAGGACAAAATGGTAACTAACACACACACACACACACACACACCTACACACCTACACACCTACACACCTACACACACACAACAGGCCTAGTGTCTAATCGACATGTGCCTAGGACAAAATGGTAACTAACACACACACACACAGTGTCTAATCGACATATGCCTAGGACAAAATGGTAACTAACACGCACACACACAACACACACACACACACACACCACAAGTGGTAATGCTTTATTTACAGGAAACAAAGGGTATTTTTCCATAATGGTCTGTAATATACCACTGTGGATAAAATACTTAGATATATCTTGAACATTTCTGAGTGAGTTGTCTCTGAATGCATTAATTTTATCGCACTCCAATACATAATGACGCAAGGTGTGACAATAGTCCATCTGGCAAAGTTTACATTTCGTTTGGTCTACATCTGGTGGTGGTGATTTAATTAACTTGCCAAAGATACTTGTAACCCAGCCGGAGCCGGGCGGTAGTGACATCCAAGAGTCAGCTTATTATGTTGGATGCACCATAGACATGTGGCTCCTCCTGCATGACAGAATGATGATAGATGGACTGACTGGTGTCAGTCTCCGAGTCTTAAGTCAATACAATTCAGTTGAAGTTCTTTTTGTATTATTGTTCTTAAATTGCTACCTGACAAGCCAAGATTGTAATCTACTCCCTCTTTGAATGCATACAGCTTAACCAATTTATCAGTTCTATCATGCATCTGAAGACCAATGTGAGATGGAATCCTCAGCATGTGCACCCTGACTCCACTGTCCACAATCTTACCATACCTATGTCTGGCTTCTGACACAAGTATGCCACAATTTATACTTAATGAGTTGAGAGCATTTATGGATGACAGAGAATCAGTTACAATTAAAGTGTCAATCTTAGATACACGGAGAAAAACTAACTTAAAATTACTAATCAATGAGACACAGTACACCAGAATAACAATGCTTACTTTGTAATATATTTAAAGTATTCACTAATTCAATATAAAATTTTAATTAAAGACCAAACTTCACGACCCCCACCCCACGACTCCCACCCCACTACCACTGCACAACGACCCCCACCCCACGACTCCCACCCCACTACCACTGCACAACGACCCCCCACCCCACGACTCCCACCCCACTACCACTGCACAACGACCCCCACCCCACGACTCCCACCCCACTACCACTGCACAACGACCCCCACCCCACGACTCCCACCCCACTACCACTGAACAACGACCCCCCACCCCACGACTCCCACCCCACTACCACTGAACAACGACCCCCACCCCACGACTCCCACCCCACTACCACTGCACAACGACCCCACCGCACGACTCCCACCCCACTACCACTGCACAACGACCCCCCACCCCACGACTCCCACCCCACTACCACTGAACAACGACCCCCACCCCACGACTCCCACCCCACTACCACTGCACAACGACCCCCACCCCACGACTCCCACCCCACTACCACTGAACAACGACCCCCACCCCACGACTCCCACTCCACTACCACTGCACAACGACCCCCACCCCACGACTCATACCCCACTACCACTGCACAACGACCCCCACCCCACTACCACTGCACAACGACCCCCACCCCACGCCACCCACTCCACTACCACAGCACAACGACCCCCACCCCACGACTCAAACCCCACTACCACTGCACAACGACCCCCACCCCACGACTCCCACCCCACTACCACTGCACAACGACCCCCACCCCACGACTCCCACTCCACTACCACTGCACAACGACCCCCACCCCACGACTCATACCCCACTACCACTGCACAACGACCCCCACCCCACGACTCCCACCCCACTACCACTGCACAACGACCCCCCCCCCACGACTCCCACTCCACTACCACTGCACAACGACCCCCACCCCACTACCACTGCACAACGACCCCCACCCCACGACTCCCACCCCACTACCACTGCACAACGACCCCACCCCACGACTCTCACCCCACTACCACTGCACAACGACCCCCACCCCACTACCACTGCACAACGACTCCCACCCCACGACTCCCACCCCACTACCACTGCACAACGACCCCCACCCCACGACTCCCACCCCACTACCACTGCACAACGACCCCCACGATCCCCCACTACCACTGCACAACGACCCCACCGCACGACTCCCTCCCCACTACCACTGCACAACGACCACCACCGCACAACGACCCCCACTACCACTACACAACGACCACCACCGCACAACGACCCCCACCTCACGACTCCCACCTCACTACCACTGCACAACGACCCCCCACGATCCCACTCCACTACCACTGCACAACGACCCCCCACGATCCCACTCAACTACCACTGCACAACGACCACCACCGCACAACGACCCCCACCGCACGACTCCCTCTCCACTACCACTGCACAACGACCACCGCACAACGACCTTCACCCCACGACTCCCACTCCACTACCACTGCACAACGACCCCCACCCCACTCCACTACCACTGCACAACGACCACCACCGCACAACGACCCCCCACCGCACGACTCCCCACTACCATTGCGCAACGACCACCGGACAACGACCCCCATCCCACTACCACTGCACAACGATCCCCCACGATCCCACCCCACTACCACTGCACAACGACCACCACCGCACAACGACCCCCACCGCACGACTCCCTCTCCACTACCACTGCACAACGACCACCGCACAACGACCCTCACCCCACGACTCCCACCCCACTACCAATGCACAACCCCCCCCCACGATCCCACTCCACTACCACTGCACAACGACCACCACCGCACAACGACCCCCCACCGCACGACTCCCCACTACCATTGCACAAAGACCACCGGACAACGACCCCATCCCACTACCACTGCACAACGATCCCCCACGATCCCACCCCACTACCACTGCACAACGACCACCACCGCACAACGACCCCACCCCACTACCACTGCACAACGACAACCGCACAACGACCCCACCACAAACTTTCAATGCAGTTGGGCTTTATTAAGAGAAATCCTGGTTTTAGCTTTCATCTGTAATAAATTTTAAAATGCCAGTTTTATTGAATAAGTTTATTCCCATATAATAAGTAGGGTGGTTCTTCTGGTCGTCTTGAAACTCATAAGGGTTGGTGCATCTTAATTTAATATATTTTTGCATTGATTTTTGGGCTGTTTGTGTTTAACTCTAACCATCATATCTCCTATGAACCCCCACGACATCATTGACATGCACAATATGTATCGGCTAAAAGCCATGGGACCTGATGGCATATCACCATGGATACTGCAAGAGGGAGCTGAAGAACTGTGTGAACCTAGAGACGGGCAATGTAGCGGACAGCTGGAAAACTACAAACATGATCCCAATATGCCTGTATAAGCAAGGGGACAGACGAGAGGCACTGAATTATAGACCAATATCATTAATATGTATATTGTCCAAAGTACTGAAAAAGATAATCAGGAAAAATGGAACTTGTTTTTACAGCAAGCCAGCCCAAATTTAGGGAAGATAAGTCTTACCTCACTAACCTACTGAAGCTCTACAACAGAATAACGAAAATTAAGCAAGAAAGGAAAGGATGGATTGATTACGTATTTTTGGATAGTAGGAAAGCATTTGACACTGTAACCCTCTAGAGACTGATTTACAAAGTAGAGCATACATGGATACGATGTAGTCGTACAGCAGATCAAGGAATACTCAACGAACATAAGACAGGGTGATGGTAAGGGTGTTTCAGGATAAGAAAGTGTAACGAGTGGGGTTCCTCAAGGTTCAATTCTAGGACATTTATTATTCTTAATGTGCGTAAATGATCTCACAGAGGGGACTGACTCATATATTTCATTGTTAGTTGATGACGTAAAACTGATGAGAAGAATTTAAAGTGAAGAGCACAGAGACAGGCTTCAGGTAAGCCTGATGAATGGTCAAACAAGTGGTTACTGGAGTTTAACCCCTAGGAAGTGCAAGGTCATGAAAACTGGAGATAGAGAAAGGAGACCAGAGATGGAATACAGCTTGAGAGCCGAGAAACTACATATATTGCTCAAGGAGAAAGATCTTGGTGTTAACATCACACCAAACATATCGTCGCCAGAGGTAGGCGTAAGTCGAATAGCATCTGTAGCATATGCGAGAATAGTTAGTTAATCTCAGAACTGCCTTCTGGAACCTCAATAATGTTTTAGGACCCTCTATACTACATAGGTACATCATGTAGCATGCAACACCAACACAGAATTCTCACCTAATCAAAAATATCAGAGTCATAATTAAGCATATACGAAAACTAGAAAAGCTCCATAGGTTTGCAAGGTTTCACAGCTGGGGGAAATGAGTTATAAACAGATACTGAAGGAACTGAACCTTACGACTTTCGAGAAAAAAGATTTAAGATAGACAGTTACGACATTCAAGATACTCAGTGGCTTTGACAGAGCAGATAGGGAAAAAATGAAATGAAAGGCATGGGGGGTGAGAGGTCGTAAATGGAGAATAAGGACACGGATGAGTCACATGAGTATTAGGAAATATTTTTTCAGTCTCAGGGTTGTAAATAAATGGAATGAGTTGGATGACGATGCGGTAAAGGCAAACTCGATACACAGTTTCAAGAATAGGTATGATAGAGTCCATGAGGCCAGAAACCAATAGTGCCGGCGATTGTGGTTAAGAGGCTCGACCCCCGCAACACAACTCGGTGAGTACAGTAAGCCACTCATAGTATAATATTCTCTGGCATATCGATCCTTGTCGTAAGTCCCTTCTTGCCTCCAATACACTGCCCATTCTCTCTCTCTCATACACACACATGACAGGTGGTAGAGGCCTGGGTATCATACATTAATTAATGACTGAGAACACACAGGTCCAGCCTTACCACACTCCCAGGTTCAGCCTTACCACACTCCCAGGTCCAGCCTCACACTCCCAGGTCCACCCTCATACTCCCAGGTTCAGCTTCACTACACTCCCAGGTCCAGCCTCACACTCCCAGGTCCAGCCTCACTACACTCCCAGGCCCAGCCTCACCATACTCCCAGGTTCAGGTTCACCACACTCCCAGGTCCAGCCTCACCACACTCCCAGGTCCAGCCTCACACTCCCAGGTCCACCCACATACTCCCAGGTTCAGCCTCACTACATTCCCAGGTCCAGCCTCACATTTCCAGGCCCAGCCTCACTACTACCAGGTCCAGCCTCACTACACTCCCAGGTCCAGCCTCACACTCCCAGGCCCAGCCTCACTACTACAGGTCCAGCCTCACTACACTCCCAGGTCCAGCCTCACTCCCAGGCCCAGCCTCACTCCCAGGCTCAGCCTCACTACTACCAGGTCCAGCCTCACTACACTCCCAGGTCCAGCCTCACCACACTCCCAGGTCGAGCTTCACACCCCCAGGCCCACCCTCATACTCCCAGGTTCAGCCTCACTACACTCCCAGGTCCAGCCTCACCACACTCCCAGGTCCAGTCTCACACTCCCAGGTCCACCCTCATACTCCCAGGTTCAGCCTCACTACACTCCCAGGTCCAGCCTCACCACACTCCCAGGTCCAGCCTCACACTCCTAGGTCCAGCCTCACCACACTCCCAGGTCCAGCCTCACACTCCCAGGTCCAGCCTCACACTCCCAGGTCCACCCTCACTACACGTTTAGGTCTTCAGGTCTACTCTTCATGTTAGTAAGTCTCAAAATCTTTCCAACATTCACATACATTTAGGCTCAAGCGTTTACACACTTTATGAGGATGAGATGTTGTCTTCATGTTGTAGATCTCTTTATCCAAGGTAATGGAGCTATCCTTTATTTTTTCTTCGGACTGAACATTAATGTGCGCATTCATAATGCACACATCACTCATTCATACATAACACATCACTTAATCAAACATGATATCACTCAAGAATACATCAGTGACATAATCATTCATATATTTTATTAGGTTACATGCAGTGTGAGGACGAGGCTGCAGGTACACTGTGACAGCAGTACTCACCTATTTGTACTCACCTATTTGTGGTTGCAGGGGTCGAGTCTTAGCTCCTGGCCCCGCCTTTTCACCGGTTGCTACTAGGCCCTCTCTCTCCCCGCTCCATGAGCTTTATCAAACCTCGTCTTAAAACTGTGTATGGTTCCTGCCTCCACTACGTCATTTTCTAGGCTATTCCACTGCCTTACAACTCTATGACTGAAGAAATACTTCCTAATATCTCTCTGACTCATTTGTGTCTTCAACTTCCAATTGTGGCCTCTTGTTTCTGTGTCCCCTCCCTGGAACATCCTGTCTTTGTCCACCTTGTCTATTCCACGCAGTATTTTATATGTCGTTATCATGTCTCCCCTGACCCTCCTGTCCTCCAGTGTCGTCAGGCCGATTTCCCTTAATCTTTCTTCATAGGACATTCCCCTTAGCTCTGGAACTAACCTTGTCGCAAACCTTTGTACTTTCTCTAGTTTCTTGACGTGCTTTATCAAGTGCGGGTTCCAAACAGGTGCTGCATACTCCAGTATGGGCCTGACATACACGGTGTACAGTGTCTTGAACGATTCCTTACTAAGGTATCGGAATGCTGTTCTCAGGTTTGCCAGGCGCCCATATGCTGCAGCAGTTATCTGGTTGATGTGTGCTTCCGGAGACATGCTCGGTGTTATACTCACCCCAAGATCTTTCTCCTTGAGTGAGGTTTGCAGTCTTTGGCCACCTAGCCTATACTCGGTCTGTGGTCTTCTGTGCCCTTCCCCTATCTTCATGACTTTGCATTTGGCAGGATTAAATTCGAGAAGCCATTTGCTGGACCAGGTGTCCAGTCTGTCCAGGTCTCTTTGAAGTCCTGCCTGGTCCTCATCAGATTTAATTCTCCTCATTAACTTCACATCATCTGCAAACAGGGACACTTCTGAGTCTAACCCTTCCATCATGTCGTTCACATATACCAAAAATAGCACTGGTCCTAGGACCGACCCCTGTGGGACCCCGCTCGTCACAGGTGCCCACTGTGATACATCATTACGTACCATGACTCGTTGTTGTCTCCCTGACAGCAGTGTGAGGACGAGGCTGCAGGTACACTGTGACAGCAGTGTGAGGACGAGGCTGCAAGTACACTGTGACAGCAGTGTGAGGACGAGGCTGCAGGTACACTGTGACAGCAGTGTGAGGACGAGGCTGCAGGTACACTGTGACAGCAGTGTGAGGACGAGGCTGCAAGTACACTGTGACAGCAGTGTGAGGACGAGGCTGCAGGTACACTGTGACAGTAGTGTGAGGACGAGGCTGCAGGTACACTGTGACAGCAGTGTGAGGACGAGGCTGCAGGTACACTGTGACAGCAGTGTGAGGACGAGGCTGCAGGTACACTGTGACAGCAGTGTGAGGACGAGGCTGCAGGTACACTGTGACAGCAGTGTGAGGACGAGGCTGCAGGTACACTGTGACAGTGTGAGGACGAGGCTGCAGGTACACTGTGACAGCAGTGTGAGGACGAGGCTGCAGGTACACTGTGACAGCAGTGTGAGGACGAGGCTGCAGGTACACTGTGACAGTAGTGTGAGGACGAGGCTGCAGGTACACTGTGACAGCAGTGTGAGGACGAGGCTGCAGGTACACTGTGACAGCAGTGTGAGGACGAGGCTGCAGGTACACTGTGACAGCAGTGTGAGGACGAGGCTGCAGGTACACTGTGACAGCAGTGTGAGGACGAGGCTGCAGGTACACTGTGACAGCAGTGTGAGGACGAGGCTGCAGGTACACTGTGACAGCAATGCGCCTGACATATTTGAAAGAAATTCACAAAGCCGTGGGTAAAGGTAAAAAATAAGCCGTGGAACAAGGCCACGAACAAAGCCATGGGACAAGGCCACACACAAAGGTATGGAATAAGGCCACGCACAAAACCATGGAACAAGGCCACGGACAAAACCATGGAAAATGGCCACGCACAAAACCATGGAACAAGGCCACGCATAAAGCGATGTTACAAGAACACGATGACAGCCATGGAACAAAGTAATGACCAGTCATGAACAAGGCCTTGCAAATAAAGGTGACCGCAGTCATAACCCAGTGGCACAAAAGCCATGGAAGAAGGCCAAGGCCAGAGAGCTTGGTAAACCAGCTACAGCTTCACATTACTCTTATCACCGCTAACTAGGCCATGTTCCACATAGAAGCTTATGTGTTGATTTCTTTAACGTAGCCTACACAAACTCAAGGTCCAGCGGCAAGCCTTATTTAGTTCAGTTTCTAACGCATAATGGTTGACGGGAGGGAGGGGACTTTCATGATGGCGAGGGGCTCTTGATCTTGGGAATTGGAGCTGTCATCTTCATATGATTAAACCTGACTACCTTCTGATTTCCTGTTGTGTGACCTCCTATGAGGTCACACCACACAGTAGTAGTAGTAGTAGTAATAATAATAATAATAATAATAATAATAATAATAATATTATTATTATTATTATTATTATTATTATTATTATTATTATTATTATTATTATTATTATTATTATTATTATTATTATTATTATTATTATTATTATTATTCCGCATGACAAAGTTAACTGAGACTACGGTAGAGTACCATTGACTTCTTACCAACAGTTACTAGCAGCAGCTGACGTTAATACTTGACCGAGTTCTCGGGAGTATATGTTAGTCAAGCATAAACTAAACGTGATTTCTTCATTATAGGCATATATACTGATCCTTATAGGTATATTACTGTAATTGTAATGTGTGTACATTAAGGAGTTTACGTACTGTTTCCTGTTGGATTAATAATGTAACTATAATGCGTGTATAATGTGACTTTATGTGCTGTTTAATGCTGTGACTACAGTGTGTAATTTCAGTATGATAAATAACTAGGTGTATTTCAATAGCTGCGCCATCCCAGAAACGTATCCCAGTATTCCATAAGCTCAGCCCCCTCTACCTGAGTGCATGCAGAACTAACGTAGGGTGGTGATAAAATTTAAATACGGTAAAATATAAAAATATGTATGCGAGTGTGTATGCATTTGTTCACCTATATGTACTAACCTATATGTAGTTGCAGGGGTCGAGTCTCAGTTCCTAGTCCCACCTCTTTGCTGATCCCTACTAGGTTCACTCTCCTGACTTCAAGAGCCATATCGTACTTCTTCTTAAAGCGATGTATGGATCCTACCTCTACCACTTCACTCTCCACTTCCTGACCAAGGTTGAATAAATACTTCCTGACGTCCCAGTGATTCATCTGAATTTTCAACTTTCAGCTGTGCCCTCGTGTTCCTGTTTCCCATCTCTCAAAAAAAAACTGCTATTCACCCTATAAATTCCTCTCTATATTTTGTACGTTATCATATCACCTGTACTCCTGTTCTCCAGTGACATCAGGCTGAGTTTACTAAACTTCTCCTCATAGGGTGTACCCCTTAGCTCCGGGAGCAATCTCGTTGTAAGATAAGAAAAGATTTCGTTCGGATTTTTAACCCCGGAGGGTTAGCCACCCAGGATAACCCAAGAAAGTCAGTGCGTCATCGAGGACTGTCTAACTTATTTCCATTGGGGTCCTTAATCTTGTCCCCCAGGATGCGACCCACACCAGTCGACTAACACCCAGGTACCTATTTGCTGCTAGGTGAACAGGACAACAGGTGTAAAGAAACGTGTCGAAATGTTTCCACCCACCGGGAATCGAGCCCGAGCCCTCCGTGTGTGAAGCGGGAGCTTTAGCCACCAGGCCACCGGGCCACCTCTGCATATTCTCCAATTTCTTGACATGCTTGGCCAGGTGTGTTCCATACCTGTGTTGCATACTCCAACATGATCCTGATGTACACGGTATATAGTGTAGTGAATGACTCATTACTTACGTGCCTTTAAGATTCTCTTAGATTTTGCAAGACGCGCATTTGCTTGCAGCAGTTATTTGGTTGGTGTGCGCCTCCGGCGATATGATCGGTACAGCCCTCACTCAAGATCCTTCTCCTTGAGTGAGGTTTGCCGCCTTTGCCACCCCCCTCCCGAGCCTATGCTCCATATGCGGTCTTCTTTGTTCTTTCCCAAATTTCACAACTCTGTATTGGCTTGGGTTAAACTCCAGTAGCCACTTGTCAGACCAGATCTGTAGCCTGACCAGATCCACTTGTAGCCTTTCCTGGTTCACGTCTACTAGTATTCTCATTAATTTCACATTATCTGTGAACAGGGATACCTCTGAATCTATCCCTTTCGTCATGTCATTAACGTATTCAGGATTATTATTATTATTACAATCATAACTAAGCACTAAACCCACAAGGGTCCTACAGCGCTGCAGGGCAGGATGTGCCAAACATGAAATATGCGAAGATCAGACAATAGCGAGGGTTAGGAGCATGCTAGAGGTAGAATCAATAAGGGTAATGGGTGCTAAAGGGAAAACAAAATCAAAGTTGGTGTAATAAAGTACTCTCCGACAAAAAGTCGAAGAGGAAGTTTGCAACATAGGTGGGGCCGTCAGCGAGGCCAGATAAAGTAAATGTGTTAGAGCGGTGACGACATCGGAGATAAGTTCTGCATGTCCGCTGGTAAACAGGACAGGCTATTAGTAGATGGTGAACTGACAACAGAACTTGACAATTCTCACAGTGGTGCTTGGCGATTCTTCATGATATGCCCATGAGTGAGATGTGTGTGCCCGATACAAAGGCGGGAGAGTGTAGTCTCCCAAATAGGACAGCGATGATAAGATCAGAAACCCATGCAAGGTTTGACAGAATACAGTTTGTTATGTATCAGCTCAGATCACCGTTGTTGCCAACAGTTGTGAAGTTGTCTAAAGATTACTACAAACAGTCTGAGAATGGAATACCCCTGTATGAAATGAGGTCATGAACAGCTGACCATGCAGCAAAGTCCGCCTGCTCGTTGCCCCGAAGATCCACATGTCCAGGGAACGTATGCAAGAAACAGTACCGGGGATAGTAATGATCCTTATAAAACCCTACTTGTGACATGCACCCATTCCGACACCTCTTCATGGACAATCACTCGCTGTTTCCTTCTTGTTAGGTATGTCTTGATCCATTGTAGTGCTTTCCTTGCTATTTCTGCCTGTTTCTCTAGCTTTTGTATCAGTCTCTTGTGCGGTACTGGACCAAAAGCCTTCCACCAATCCAAGAAGATGCAATCTACTAATTCCTCTTTCTCCTGCCTTCTGCTACCTTGTCGTAGAGCTCCAGCAGGTTTGTGAGGCAGAATTTACCATCTCTAAAGTCGTGCTGGTTGTCATGTATACACCCACTCCCAGGTGCTCCACCACTCTTCTGATACACTTCCCCATAAATTTACATACTGAGCATGTTAATAACAGTGATCTGTAACTTAACGCTACTTGTATGTCTCGTTTCTTGAAAATTGCGACTACATCTGTTGCCTTTCAGTTGTGCGGTGGGGTTGTACTCACATATATGTAGTTGCAGGGTCGATTCATAGCTCCTGGCCCCGCTCCTGGCGAACCTAGGATGCAAGCTATGACGCACCTAGGATACAAGCTATGACGCACCTAGGATACAAGCTATGACACACCTAGGATACAAGCTATGATGCACCTAGGAGACAAGCTATGACACATCTAGGATACAAGCTATGACGCACCTAGGATACAAGCTATGACACACCTAGGATACAAGCTATGATGCACCTAGGAGACAAGCTATGACACATCTAGGATACAAGCTATGACGCACCTAGGATACAAGCTATGACGCACCTAGGATACAAGTTATGACGCACCTAGGATTCAAGCTATGATCCACCTAGGATACAAGCTATGACGCACCTAAGATACAAGCTATAACGCACCTAGGATACAAGTTATGACGCACCTAGGATACAAGTTATGACGCACCTAGAATACAAGCTATGGTGCACCTAGGATACAAGCTATGGCGCACCTAGGATACAAGCTATGACGCACCTAGGATACAAGCTATGATGCACCTAGGATACAAGCTACGACGCACCTGGATACAAGCTACGACGCACCTAGGATACAAGCTATGACGCACCTAGGATACAGGCTATGACGCACCTAGGATACAAGCTACGACGCACCTAGGATACAAGCTATGACGCACCTAGGATACAGGCTATGACGCACCTAGGATACAAGATACGACGCACCTAGGATACAAGCTATGACGCACCTAGGATACAAGCTATGACGCACCTAGGATACAAGCTACGACGCACCTAGGATACAAGCTATGACGCACCTAGGATACAAGCTATGACGCACCTAGGATACAAGCTATGACGCACCTAGGATACAAGCTACGACGCACCTAGGATACAAGCTATGACGCACCTAGGATACAAGTTATGACGCACCTAGGATACAAGCTATGACGCACCTAGGATACAAGTTATGACGCACCTAGGATACAAGCTATGACGCACCTAGGATACAAGCTACGACGCACCTAGGATACAAGCTACGACGCGCCTAGGATACAAGCTACGACGCGCCTAGGATACAAGCTATGACGCACCTAGGATACAAGCTATGATGCACCTAGGAGACAAGCTATGACACACCTAGGATAAAAGTTATGACACACCTAGGATACAAGCTATGACGCACCTAGGATAAAAGTTATGACACACCTAGGATACAAGCTATGACGCACCTAGGATAAAAGTTATGACGCACCTAGGATAAAAGTTATGACACACCTAGGATAAAAGTTATGACGCACCTAGGATAAAAGTTATGACACATCTAGGATAAAAGTTATGACACACCTAGGATAAAAGTTATGACGCACCTAGGATAAAAGTTATGACGCACCTATGACACACCTAGGATAAAAGTTATGACACACCGTTATTACACACCTAGGATAAAAGTTATGACGCACCTAGGATAAAAGTTATGACGCACCTAGGATAAAAGTTATGACACATCTAGGATTAAAGTTATGACGCATCTAGGATAAAAGTTATGACACACCTAGGATAAAAGTTATGACACACCTAGGATAAAAGTTATGACGCACCTAGGATAAAAGTTATGACGCACCTAGGATAAAAGTTATGACGCACCTAGGATAAAAGTTATGACACATCTAGGATAAAAGTTATGACGCATCTAGGATAAAAGTTATGACACACCTAGGATAAAAGTTATGACACATCTAGGATAAAAGTTATGACGCACCTAGGATAAAAGTTATGACGCACCTAGGATATAAGTTATGACACTCCTAGGATGTAAGTTATGACACACCTAGGATAAAAGTTATGACGCACCTAGGATAAAAGTTATGACGCACCTAGGATATAAGTTATGACACACCTAGGATAAAAGTTATGACGCACCTAGGATAAAAGTTATGACACATCTAGGATAAAAGTTATGACGCACCTAGGATAAAAGTTATGACGCACCTAGGATAAAAGTTGACACACCTAGGATATAAGTTATGACACATCTAGGATAAAAGTTATGACGCACCTAGGATAAAAGTTATGACACACCTAGGATAATCCAACAGAAACAGTTGTGAGCTTAGGAAAAAGCTTTGTGTGGTGCAGGTAGTGGTGTGGTGGAAGCAGCAGTGGCGCCATCTATGCATGAGGGAGGCTGGCGCCAGCACTAATATTTACCTCAGCCAGGTCATTCACCTTCACTCCCCCCCTCCCACACCCACCACAATCGGCATACCAAGCATTACCACCATTGCTATCACAACCACCACCATACCAACCACCATCACCATCATAAAAAGGCATCACTACCACAACCACCATTTGCCATTCCAAGCATCACTACAACTGCCACCATCATACCAAGCATCACCACCACTTATCATGCCAAGCATCACCACCACTTATCATGCCAAGCATCACCACCAGTTATACCAAGCATCACCACCACTTATCATGCCAAGCATCACCACCAGTTATACCAAGCATCACCACCACTTATCATGCCAAGCATCACCACCAGTTATACCAAGTATCACCACCACTTATCATGCCAAGCATCACCACCACTTATCATGCCAAGCATCACCACCAGTTATACCAAGTATCACCACCACTTATCATGCCAAGCATAACCACCACTTATCATGCCAAGCATCACCACCAGTTATACCAAGTATCACCACCACTTATCATGCCAAGCATCACCACCACTTATCATGCCAAGCATCACCACCACTTATCATGCCAAGCATCACCACCACTTATCATGCCAAGTATCACCACCACTTATCATGCCAAGCATCACCACCACTTATCATACCAAACATCACCACCAGTTATCATGCCAAGCATCACCACCACTTATCATGCCAAGCATCACCACCACTTATCATGCCAAGCATCACCACCACTTATCATACCAAACATCACCACCAGTTATCATGCCAAGCATCACCACCAGTTATACCAAGTATCACCACCACTTATCATGCCAAGCATCACCACCACTTATCATGCCAAGCATCACCACCACTTTTCATGCCAAGCATCACCACCAGTTATCATACCAAACATCACCACCAGTTATCATACCAAGTATCACCACCACTTATCATGCCAAGCATCACCACCACTTATCATACCAAGTATCACCACCACTTATCATGCCAAGCATCACCACCACTTATCATGCCAAGCATCACCACCACTTATCATACCAAGTATCACCACCACTTATCATGCCAAGCATCACCACCACTTATCATGCCAAGCATCACCACCAGTTATCATACCAAGTATCACCACCACTTATCATGCCAAGCATCACCACCACTTATCATGCCAAGCATCACCACCACTTATCATACCAAGTATCACCATCACTTATCATGCCAAGCATCACCACCACTTATCATGCCAAGCATCACCACCACTTATCATGCCAAGCATCACCACCTCTTATCATGCCAAGCATCACCACCACTTATCATGCCAAGCATCACCACCACTTATCATGCCAAGCATCACCACCACTTATCATGCCAAGCATCACCACCACTTATCATGCCAAGCATCACCACCAGTTATCATACCAAGCATCACCACCACTTATCATGCCAAGCATCACCACCACTTATCATGCCAAGCATCACCACCAGTTATCATACCAAGCATCACCACCACTTATCATGCCAAGCATCACCACCAGCTATCATACCAAACATCACCACCAGTTATCATACCAAGTATCACCACCACTTATCATGCCAAGCATCACCACCACTTATCATGCCAAGCATCACCACCAGTTATCATACCAAGCATCACCACCACTTATCATGCCAAGCATCACCACCAGTTATCATACCAAACATCACCACCACTTATCATGCCAAGCATCACCACCAGTTATCATACCAAACATCACCACCAGTTATCATACCAAACATCACCACCACTTATCATGCCAAGCATCACCACCAGTTATCATACCAAACATCACCACCACTTATCATGCCAAGCATCACCACCACTTATCATGCCAAGCATCACCACCAGTTATCATACCAAACATCACCACCACTTATCATGCCAAGCATCACCACCAGTTATCATACCAAGCATCACCACCACTTATCATGCCAAGCATCACCACCAGTTATCATACCAAACATCACCACCACTTATCATGCCAAGCATCACCACCAGTTATCATACCAAACATCACCACCACTTATCATGCCAAGCATCACCACCAGTTATCATACCAAACATCACCACCACTTATCATGCCAAGCATCACCACCAGTTATCATACCAAACATCACCACCACTTATCATGCCAAGCATCACCACCAGTTATCATACCAAGCATCACCACCACTTATCATGCCAAGCATCACCACCAGTTATACCAAGCATCACCACCACTTATCATGCCAAGCATCACCACCACTTATCATGCCAAGCATCACCACCACTTATCATGCCAAGCATCACCACCACTTATCATGCCAAGCATCACCACCACTTATCATGCCAAGCATCACCACCACTTATCATGCCAAGCATCACCACCAGTTATCATGCCAAGCATCACCACCACTTATCATGCCAAGCATCACCACCACTTATCATACCAAGCGTCACCACCAGTTATCATACCAAACATCACCACCACTTATCATGCCAAGCATCACCACCAGTTATCATACCAAGCGTCACCACCAGTTATCATACCAAACATCACCACCACTTATCATGCCAAGCATCACCACCACTTATCATGCCAAGCATCACCACCACTTATCATGCCAAGCATCACCACCACTTATCATGCCAAGCATCACCACCACTTATCATGCCAAGCATCACCACCAGTTATCATACCAAGCATCACCACCACTTATCATGCCAAGCATCACCACCACTTATCATGCCAAGCATCACCACCAGTTATCATACCAAGCATCACCACCACTTATCATGCCAAGCATCACCACCAGTTATCATACCAAACATCACCACCAGTTATCATACCAAGCATCACCACCACTTATCATGCCAAGCATCACCACCAGTTATCATACCAAGCATCACCACCACTTATCATGCCAAGCATCACCACCACTTATCATGCCAAGCATCACCACCAGTTATCATACCAAGCATCACCACCACTTATCATGCCAAGCATCACCACCACTTATCATGCCAAGCATCACCACCAGTTATCATACCAAGCATCACCACCACTTATCATGCCAAGCATCACCACCACTTATCATGCCAAGCATCACCACCACTTATCATGCCAAGCATCACCACCACTTATCATGCCAAGCATCACCACCAGTTATCATCCCAAACATCACCACCAGTTATACCAAGCATCACCACCAGTTATCATACCAAGTATCACCACCAGTTATCATACCAAACATCACCACCAGTTATCATACCAAACATCACCACCAGTTATACCAAACATCACCACCAGTTATACCAAACATCACCACCAGTTATACCAAGCATCACCACCAGTTATCATACCAAGCATCACCACCACTTATCATACCAAGCATCACCACCACTTATCATACCAAGCGTCACCACCAGTTATCATACCAAACATCACCACCAGTTATACCAAGTATCACCACCAGTTATCATACCAAACATCACCACCAGTTATACCAAACATCACCACCAGTTATACCAAACATCACCACCAGTTATACCAAACATCACCACCAGTTATACCAAACATCACCACCAGTTATACCAAACATCACCACCAGTTATACCAAACATCACCACCAGTTATACCAAACATCACCACCAGTTATACCAAGCATCACCACCAGTTATACCAAACATCACCACCAGTTATACCAAACATCACCACCAGTTATACCAAACATCACCACCAGTTATACCAAACATCACCACCAGTTATACCAAACATCACCACCAGTTATACCAAACATCACCACCAGTTATACCAAACATCACCACCAGTTATACCAAACATCACCACCAGTTATACCAAACATCACCACCAGTTATACCAAACATCACCACCAGTTATACCAAACATCACCACCAGTTATACCAAACATCACCACCAGTTATCATACCAAACATCACCACCAGTTATCATACCAAACATCACCACCAGTTATCATACCAAACATCACCACCAGTTATCATACCAAACATCACCACCAGTTATCATACCAAACATCACCACCAGTTATCATACCAAACATCACCACCAGTTATCATACCAAGCATCACCACCAGTTATCATACCAAGCATCACCACCAGTTATCATACCAAACATCACCACCAGTTATCATACCAAGCATCACCACCAGTTATCATACCAAGCATCACTACCAGTTATCATACCAAGCATCACCACCAGTTATCATACCAAGCATCACCACCAGTTATCATACCAAGCATCTCTACCACTTATCATACCAAGCATCACCACCAGTTATCATACAAAGCATCACCACCAGTTATCATACCAAGCATCTCTACCACTTATCATACCAAGCATCACCACCAGTTATCATACCAAGCGTCACCACCAGTTATCATACCAACCATCACCACCAGTTATCATACCAAGCATCACTACCAGTTATCATACCAAGCATCACTACCAGTTATCATACCAAACATCACCACCAGTTATCATACCAAGCATCACCACCAGTTATCATACCAAGCATCTCTACCACTTATCATACCAAACATCACCAGTTATCATACCAAACATCACCACCAGTTATCATACCAAGCATCACTACCAGTTATCATGCCAAGCGTCACCACCAGTTATCATACCAAGCATCACTACCAGTTATCATACCAAACATCACCAGTTATCATACCAAACATCACCACCAGTTATCATACCAAGTATCACCACCAGTTATCATGCCAAGCATCACCACCACTTATCATACCAAGCATCACTACCAGTTATCATGCCAAGCATCACCACCAGTTATCATACCAAGCATCACTGTGGAAAATACTGTATATATTTTCCAGAAATACGGTAATTTATGGGTAAATAGATGCCCTATATTGTATTTTTAAAAGAAGTATGTTATCGAAAAAAAAGAAGAGACACTCGCCATCTTGGTTTTGAATTTTGAACAAACGTTGGTGTAATGGGAAGAATTTTTCGTGCTCTAGAGGTTAAAATTGTGTTGACACCTCTCAAATAGGAGGAGAAATTGTTGGATGTGCATTCCTGCATAACTTGAGATATCAGACGACTGGACAAGACAGCTCCAGGAACCTCAGATAAGCTCTCTAGATTTGTGTGTAATTCTGGCCAGCATTATTTACATAGATTTAGTTAGAGTGAGGTTTTCTGAGTATGATACACATTAATCTCCAGTCAAATTGGTGAGTGATATTAAGATATATTTTCCTTCTGTTATGTAATTGTGTATATATATATATATATATATATATAACCATTTATTATTTTTAATATACAGTCCACAAATTTATATATTTACCAGTATTCCTGGTGTATGTATATTTCATTTAATTAATAGGTCCAGAGCAACTTTTGGTTATGACAGTGGTAGGTATCGAAGGGGGACATTTTTTGCGACCTAGGTGTCCCAAATTCCTACTTGTCTATGTAACATTGATAAATAATAATTATCTTTGTTATCATTTATTGTTATGTACATAATTAGTTACATTCAGACAAATGCAATTTTCCACATTTAATTTGCCCGTTGGTCCTTCTTGAACCAAAGGTAATTAGTGAAGTCATTAATTAGTTAATTACTTAATAATTATATGTGAAATGACAGAAGGAGGTTGATGTTAAATTCACAAATTTACGTAATGTGTAGTGGATTATAATTATAAACACAAACATTAAAAATCAGGAACGTGACGGTAAGCTGTCCAATATACAAAAAGAGTTAGAAACAGAAATACAAATAGCTAGAGCTTCATTTAAGGTTATTAATATAATATTCAAGAGGTTGCTAGTAGACTTGCAGTAAATCAACCATTCAAATCATTATGAAGCTGTGTGTAGTCTGTGGTCAGTCAAACAAACGGGCTTCCACATGGATAAATTGTCATTTTTGTGGAAATTGGTGTCACGCTCCTTGTGCAGATATCCCAGAACTAGCTACAAGCAGTATTAAAACAGAGAAGTGTTTTTGGGTATGCCCAAATGAGGAAAATCTGTGGACTAAAATCACAAGGGTATTAAAAGAGGATAACATCAAAGCTGCTTTCATAGAAAACCTGGAAGCTTTCTACAACAGATGGGAACATAAAAAGTCCGGGCTGAATGGTACTGCCCTTGATACTGGCCATGTAGTCACAAACTGTAAGGCTGGAGGTGATGTCCTGGTAGTCAGTAAATGTAGGGCTGATAGTGCTGTCCTGGGAGACAGTAATGGTGAAGCTGGAGGTGCTGTCCTGGGAGACAGTAATGGTGAAGCTGGAGATACTGTCCTGGGAGACAGTAATGGTGAAGCTGGAGGTGCTGTCCTGGGAGACAGAAATGGTGAAGCTGGAGATACTGTCCTGGTAGACAGTAATGGTGAAGCTGGAGATTTTGTCCAGGTAGTCGGGAATTATACGCAGGAAGGAATACATATAAATGACCTCATAGAGGACAGGAGCCATAGTAGGGAAACAAGTGTAGTCAAAGATAAGATAAAACCAATATTGCAAACCAGAAATACCGCAGGAAATAGCAAACAAGAGGACTCCAATAGCAATAGTGAGGATAAATTACCAAAAACAACTGGTGGGAGCTCCATTGTTGGTGCTAAGGAGGATAGGAATAAGACAGGGAAACATGCACCAACAGGGAATACAGTCACAGAAACCCAAGGCAAGCGGAAACCAAGCCTGTGCACATACTATGCACTTGGTATCTGCTGGCATGGGAAATCTGGAAAAACAGATGGGACATGCAACTATGACCACCCTAGAAAATGTCATGCCCATATGACAACAGGAAAATGCAAACTCCCTTCCTGTAAGCTTTTTCACCCTGAAATGTGTACCTCTTCAGTACAGGAAAGACTGTGCTATAACTTAAATTGCCAGGCATACCATCTAAAGGGGACAAAAAGATACAAAACATCCAGGCCATGGGAAAACCTGGGTAGCCACAGCCACTCAAGAGGGAGAGGTTTTTTAGTGCCAGGAAGGAAAAAAAACTGGCAGGAAATGGCAGAAATCGTACACCAAATCCAGTCATTCCTGGAGTGGAACCACAGTCGATGGCCTCCACTCCAAACCAACAGATACAGATACTAATGCCGGAAAAAAAATCCCCCCCCAGTACCAACAATACCACCAGTCCGATAACATTCTTCTTTGCAAATATACAGGGTCTAAAGCCAGCAATAAACAACAAAATACCTTTCATCCGTGGACTGCTTGCAGAGGCAAAGGCAATGTTCGCGGCTTTCACTGAGACCCACATAAAGGATCACTTGGACAACGAAATATGGATCCCAGGTTACAACCTATACAGATGTGACAGAGTGAACAGGCAAAAGGGGGGGGTTGGCCTGTACATTGCAGAGTCACTTGTTTGCACAGAACTGCTTAATGCCTCAAATGACGTAGTGGAAGTTTTAGCAGTAAAGGTCGAGAACCAAAACCTAGTCATTGTGGTAGTCTACAAGCCTCCGGATGCAACATCCCAGCAATTCCAGGAACAGCTGTTAAAAATTGACCACTGTCTGGAAAATCTTCCAGCTCCTGCACCCAACATCTTGCTCCTGGGGGATTTCAACTTAAGGCACCTAAAATGGAGGAATATAGCAAATAATATTGTTGCAGTAATAACACCAGGAGGCAGCTCTGATGAAAACTCACACTCACACGAGCTTTTAAATCTCTGCACAAAATTCAATTTAAACCAGCAAATAATAGAGCCTACTAGACTGGAGAATACACTAGACCTCATCTTCACTAACAATGATGATCTGATAAGAAATGTCACCATATCAAAAACAATATACTCAGATCACAACATAATTGAGGTTCAGACATGTATGCGTGGAGCCTCAGACCGACAAAATGAGACTAGTCACGAGGGAGCATTCACCAAATTCAACTTCAATAACAAAAACATAAAGTGGGACCAAGTAAACCAAGTCCTAACCGATATAAGCTGGGAAGATATACTAAGCAACACAGACCCAAACTTATGCCTAGAACAGATTAACTCGGTGGCACTCGATGTATGCACAAGGCTTATTCCTCTAAGAAAAAGGAGGAGTAGATGTAAAATAGAAAGAGACAGGCGCTCCCTTTACAGGCGACGGAAAAGAATAACAGAGCGGCTAAAAGAGGTCAATATATCAGAAATGCGCAGGGAGACACTGGTCAGAGAAATAGCAAGCATCGAACTTAAGCTAAAAGAATCCTTTAGGAGTCAGGAATCGCGGGAAGAACTAAAAGCCATAAATGAAATCGAAAGAAACCCAAAGTATTTCTTCTCCTATGCCAAATCAAAATCGAGAACAACGTCCAGTATTGGGCCCCTACTTAAACAAGATGGGTCCTACACAGATGACAGCAAGGAAATGAGTGAGCTACTCAAGTCCCAATATGACTCAGTTTTTAGCAAGCCGCTAACCAGACTGAGAGTCGAAGATCAAAATGAATTTTTTATGAGAGAGCCACAAAATTTGATTAACACAAGCCTATCCGATGTTATCCTGACGCCAAATGACTTCGAACAGGCGATAAATGACATGCCCATGCACTCTGCCCCAGGGCCAGACTCATGGAACTCTGTGTTCATCAAGAACTGCAAGAAGCCCCTATCACGAGCCTTTTCCATCCTATGGAGAGGGAGCATGGACACGGGGGTCGTCCCTCAGTTACTAAAAACAACAGACATAGCCCCACTCCACAAAGGGGGCAGTAAAGCAACAGCAAAGAACTACAGACCAATAGCACTAACATCCCATATCATAAAAATCTTTGAAAGGGTCCTAAGAAGCAAGATCACCACCCATCTAGAAACCCATCAGTTACACAACCCAGGGCAACATGGGTTTAGAACAGGTCGCTCCTGTCTGTCTCAACTACTGGATCACTACGACAAGGTCCTAAATGCACTAGAAGACAAAAAGAATGCAGATGTAATATATACAGACTTTGCAAAAGCCTTCGACAAGTGTGACCATGGCGTAATAGCGCACAAAATGCGCGCTAAAGGAATAACAGGAAAAGTTGGTCGATGGATCTATAATTTCCTCACTAACAGAACACAGAGAGTAGTCGTCAACAGAGTAAAGTCCGAGGCAGCTACGGTGAAAAGCTCTGTTCCACAAGGCACAGTACTAGCTCCCATCTTGTTCCTCATCCTCATATCCGACATAGACAAGGATGTCAGCCACAGCACCGTGTCTTCCTTTGCAGATGACACCCGAATCTGCATGACAGTGTCTTCCATTGCAGACACTGCAAGGCTCCAGGCGGACATCAACCAAATCTTTCAGTGGGCTGCAGAAAACAATATGAAGTTCAACGATGAGAAATTTCAATTACTCAGATATGGTAAACATGAGGAAATTAAATCTTCATCAGAGTACAAAACAAATTCTGGCCACAAAATAGAGCGAAACACCAACGTCAAAGACCTGGGAGTGATTATGTCGGAGGATCTCACCTTCAAGGACCATAACATTGTATCAATCGCATCTGCTAGAAAAATGACAGGATGGATAATGAGAACCTTCAAAACTAGGGAGGCCAAGCCCATGATGACACTCTTCAGGTCACTTGTTCTATCTAGGCTGGAATATTGCTGCACTCTAACAGCACCTTTCAAGGCAGGTGAAATTGCCGACCTAGAAAATGTACAGAGAATTTTCACGGCGCGCATAACGGAGATAAAACACCTCAATTACTGGGAGCGCTTGAGGTTTCTAAACCTGTATTCCCTGGAACGCAGGAGGGAGAGATACATGATTATATACACCTGGAAAATCCTAGAGGGACTAGTACCGAACTTGCACACGAAAATCACTCACTACGAAAGCAAAAGACTTGGCAGACGATGCACCATCCCCCCAATGAAAAGCAGGGGTGTCACTAGCACGTTAAGAGACCATACAATAAGTGTCAGGGGACCGAGACTGTTCAACTGCCTCCCAGCACACATAAGGGGGATTACCAACAGACCCCTGGCAGTCTTCAAGCTGGCACTGGACAAGCACCTAAAGGCAGTTCCTGATCAGCCGGGCTGTGGCTCGTACGTTGGTTTGCGTGCAGCCAGCAGCAACAGCCTGGTTGATCAGGCGCTGATCCACCAGGAGGCCTGGTCACAGACCGGGCCGCGGGGGCGTTGACCCCCGAAACTCTCTCCAGGTAAACTCCAGGTAAACAATATTAATTTGGATAAGTCAAGTCTGGCTAAGTTTACAATTTGTATAATATTAATTTGGATAAGTCAAGTTAAGTGTGGCTAAAGATTATATTGTGTTTAATATTAATTTTGCTATGCCAAATTCTGGCAAGGATTTATTTTTGTATAATATTAATTTGATAAGACAATTCTGGCCAAGATTTATATCAGTATATGTGTAATTGATAAGACAAGTGTTGCTAATTATATTAATGTGTATAATATTAATCTTGCTATGCCAAATTCTGGCAAGGATTTATATTAATTTGTATAATAATTTTGATGAGCCAACTCTGGCTAAAGGTTTGTATTAATATACATTTAAAATTTATATTATAATTTTTTACATGTAATTGCTGAGCTCAAGTAGCTGGGATTTATTCAAAGGTAAGTTGTGTAGAAAATTGCATTTATCTGAATGTAACTCATTATATACATAACAGAGAATGATAACAAAGATAATTATTATTTATCAGAGTTACATAGACAAGTAGGAATTTGGGACACCTAGGTCGCAAAAATGTCCCCCTTCGATACCTACCACTGTCATATCCACAAGTTGCTCTGGACCTATTAATTAAATGAAATATACATACACCAGGAATATTGGTAAATATATAAATTTGTGGACTGTATATTAAAAATAATAAATGGTTATATATATACACAATTACATAACAGAAGGAAAATATATCTTAATATCACTCACCAATTTGAATGGATATTAAGTTGTATCATACTCAGAAAAACCTCACTAACTAAATTTATGAAAACACTGGCCAGAATTATACACAAATCTAGAGAGCTTATCTGAGGTTCCTGGAGCTGTCTTGTCCAGTCGTCTTATATCTCAAGTTATGCAGGAATGCATGTCCAACAATTTTGCCTCCTATTTGAGAGGTGTCAGCCCAATTTTAACCTCTAGAGCACGAAAATTCCTTCCCATTACACTAATGTTGTATCCAATTCAAAACCAAGATGGTGACTCTCGTCTGCGCAGACGCAGGCTTTCCGTTTTCTATGACATAAATATTATTAAATACAGTATGGCCATCTATTTACATATAAATACTGAATTTCTGGAAAATATATACAGTATTTTCCAAACTGCGGCCGGCCGGAGTTCATTGCTAAATGATTCAGATTACTCCTTCCTTTAGGAGACGATTCCAGCCAGTTCTGGCTTGAGTGGCTGTTCTCCTAGTAGGTCTTACTACAATTTCATCTTCCGGCATCACTTGGTCTGCGTCATCTTCCATATCACTCATGTCACTTTCCCTCAGATTTTCATTTACGTTTGATTGAACACCTAATTCCAAGGGAATCAATTTATTAATTGTGCGTAAACTTTCCTGGCCATGACACAACACTTTGACATTCCTGGCAACACCTTGTGTATCTGGGTACAATGCCAATACTTTGCCCAGAGGCCACAATGTTTGATGTTCAGTGTCAATTAACACAATGTCACCTGGTTGAATGGTCTGTCGATTTACTGCCTCTGTCGCACCATAAAAGTGTTCACGTAGTGTAAGAAGATATTCCTTACGCCACACATTAGACCAATGATCAATTACTTTATTTAGCATTTTAAATTTATTACACAACACTGCCGCATCATTGTAATCTTCATCACTTTCTTCCGGATTATCTCTATAGACAGGGGCAGCTTCCAATTTCCTTCCACATATTAGGTGAGAAGGTGTTAATACATCTGCATCAGGTGTATCACTCATGTACGAGAGAGGCCTATTATTTATACGATTTTCTGCCTCCACTAACACTGCACGGAATTCTTCCAAATTAATTCTCTTCCGGTGTAGTACTTTGCGGAGACACCTCTTCACTGTGCCTATCAGTCTTTCGTACAGCCCCCCCTGCCAAGGGGCTCTAGGAGTAATAAATTTCCAGGTACACCCTTGCTGGGTTAACAGAGATTGAACATCGTTACTATTATTTAATTCCATCAAGTGTTGAGCACCTGCTACAAAATTTGTGGCATAATCCGAAATCATCAACCTCGGACAGGATCTCCTAGCTGCAAATTTTCGAAACAGCTGTATAAACTGTTCTGCAGACAAGTCCTGTGCCACTTCTAAATGAACTGCCCTAGTAGCAGTACAGGTGAACAAACATACACTTTCAGTGGAACACCATTTGACGTACCTGTTAAAATTATTGGACCACTATAGTCTACACCTGTTACATCAAATGATTTCACTAATTGTACCCGCTCCTTTGGCAGTGGTGGAGGACCTGGGTACATATAGGATCTGGCATCCACACGGCGACATATTACACAAGATTTAATCACCCTTTTTACACTTTGCCACCCTTGTGGAATCCAGAAAGTTTCCCTAATACAATTTAAGGTATCTTGTACCTCACCATGCATTACATTTTTATGGGCATTTAGAACAATCAAATTTGTTAGATGATGAGTTTTGGGCAGTAAGATAGGGTGTTTAGCATAATCACCCAATTCAGCATTTTGTAACCTACCTCTGCACCTAATTACATTGTTCTCTAAATACAGCCCCAATTTCTCTATTATGGAACCTTTCACAATTTTTCTTTCCATCATCAATTTAATCTCATTTCCATAGATTTCCTCCTGTACCCTCTTTATCCAATATTCAAGAGGATGTGAAAACTTATATGAAATATTCATCTTGTTTAGAAATTTAAACACCAACTTAGTTACATTGATTAGTTTGGGTAAAGAAGAATACCTATTTATATCAATGGCTAAGGGAGAACAAACTATTGGAGCGGTGGTCACAGTAATTTCAACAGGAGCAATATATGCCTTTTGTACAGGCCAATTAGCTTTATTTACCAACCAACTCGGTTGATACAGCATTTACAAATTTAGCATAAGGTAAACCTCGAGACAAGAAATCAGCTGGATTCTCCTCACCAGGTATATGATTAAATGTTAACATATGCTGACCCAAACTATTATACTTCTCTTGCATCTGATTAATTTCAGTGACTCTGTTTTGTACATACACAATTTTACTGTGTCCATTACGAATCCATTGTAAGGATATCTCATTATCAGACCAAATTACAGTGTCGCTAATATTTATCTCCTGCAACTTATTTCTTATATAATTAGCTAATTTGACACCTACATAAATGGCTGTTAATTCCAACTGAGGCAAGGTGCGTGATTTAATTGGAGACACTTTAGCCATAGACGTAACAAGAGAAATAACACTATTACATTGAAGGTAAGCAACTGCTCCATATGCCAATTTTGAAGCATCACAAAAAATGTGAAGTATATTTTTCTCATTTGGATTGGCCACCTGGCGTGGGAACTCCAACATTGGAATTTTTTCATAATCACCAATTAATTCATCCCACCTGT